>NW_022170511.1:37892345-37945655 GCF_008802855.1 Photinus pyralis
CGACTGCACCAAAATTTCTCAGGACAACACTTTTTCTTATTAATTTTGGTGCGTAGAATCCAAAACAATTCGTACTTTTTCGATCAGACTTCTCAATCAAAAGTTATAGACTAAAACCAATTTCGAAAGAAAATTCAAAGGGCTGTAACTTTTGAACTAGTAGCCCAATCTTGGAACTGTTTGAAATTATGGATTCTACAGGCCACATTCTATAAGCAAATTCTTTTTCCGGGTCGATGTGAGACAATTTTTTTTTCGGGGCTCAAAAAAATGCAGTGTATAACCTTCCTTTTTTACCAAAAATCGACTACACCAAAATTTCTTGGGAAAACACTTTTTCTTATTAATTTTGGTGCGTAGAATCCAAAACAATTCGTACTTTTTCGATCAGACTTTTCAATCAAAAGTTATAGACTAGAAACCAATTTCGAAAGAAAATTCAAAGGACTGTAACTTTTGAACTAGTAGCCCAATCTAGGAACTGTTTGAAATTATGGATTCTACAGGTCACATTCTATAAGAAAATTTTTTTCCGGGTCGATGTGAGACAATTTTTTTTCGGGGCTCAAAAAAAGGCAGTGTATAAGTACCGACATGCAAACGAAATGTCTATTCGAATGTTTAACAAAGCCTATGTCTGCAATAAAATTAAAGGTTTTGGTTCAAAATTTGTTGATGATACCGAAAAACATAAATTTCATGCATCCTCAAATCAACCCTTTCCACAAAGTCATCCGCCCACAGCAAAGTTGGTAGTGAACGTAGTAAAAAAAGAGAGGGCTCGTAATTCCGGTCTTTATTCTGTTTTCAAGAGTTTTTGGTCTAAGTAGCCATGTGCGATGATAAAAGAAAAACATAGTCCATGGCTACTTAGATTAAAAACTCGTGAAAACAGAATCTTTATAATTATTTTTTTCGCGTACAAGAAGAGATAGGAATAGGTCACATGATTTAGATGCAGAATTTATATCTCTATAACTTTTATTTGAAGTATTTTTGCGTAAAATAATTATTTATTTATTTATTTATTTATTTATTATCCCTCTCTTGTTCTTGGTCCTCAACAGGCTTGTGCCCAATTACAGAGTGACCCGCATAATGCTTTTTAGAGGTGCCCCTGCAGAAGGTCTTAAGTTGGTCTATACTACTCCGGTATTTACCTTACGAATTAGGAAAACTGCAAGAAAACCTAATTCGGAGTAGCCGGTAGAATGCTCGGAACTGGTCTAAGGTAATTTCCATCTCTGCCACAGATGAAAAATTCGAACACCCGACCGCCGGATGTATAGCCTAGCGCTCTACCACTGAGCCATAAAGCCGTTTTCGGAATTAGGAAACGTTTGCGCAAAGAAAAAGTAATTTCCCATGTTAAACGCCTATGTTCCACTTTTCGATTTACACCCTGTATATGTAATTAATTAGGCAATTTTCCAAGATAACGGCTCGACGGATTTTGTTCAAATTTTGGATATGTACAGTATAGGCATATGGAAACGAAACATTTTGGACCGCCGCAACGACACCGGACTTTTTTTTACAAATATAGCAAGTTATTCAATTATTCAAAATACTTTCTTTTTATTTTACAACCCACAAAAATTATGCTAGGTTTTATTTAAACAAAAAACGGATAAAAGCAATGTCAAAGTTCTTTTTTTTAATATCTGCTTTGAGGTAGGAAGGTGTTCTGTCAAGAATTTGGCACCTCGTTTTTTAAAAGTGCAAACACATTGTGCATTATTACACTTACTGTAAGGGATGCGCGGTTTTACGTTAAACACAAAGTAAATATATCCCAATACTGCGAAATTCGGATTTGACGCAAACGTAATATAGATTACCTTAAAAAGACAACGTTATCTTTTGAACACCACATTTAATGCGTTTTGAATTAAGGAAGTGGAAACTGCTGTTCCATAAATGAATATAAACTTTGTGCAAACAAAGGGAAGGCTATTATCATAGTCCGATAAGTGGATTTACTTATAATGTTTATGCAAAATTTAGTAATCCCTTTCACCTCAACATTTCCATCTCCAGAATATCTCCGCAATGCGAATATTTATATTACCGAAGCTTTCAATGTCCGTATTTATTCGTTTTGGGGGAGGACAATTAAACCGAAATTGATAAAGGTTTCGACATCCGTCTACTTTCATTTTTGATTGATTAATGCGTACGACCACGCGATATGAGCATTTGCATTTTGGAGGACTGTCAATCGATTGCGCAGATTAAACATCCATTTGGTTTTTAATCAAGTAGCGGTTAGCCATCGGCTGTCGCCAAACATTAGCCATTGATGAATTAATCTGAAAGTGTCAATAGTTTTCTACCTGGGACACACTATATATATATTTTAATGATAATTTATATGATCTAATTTTATATTTTTTAGAGTACTTTTCTCAGCATTTTCCACTCGGTGAAACCTAGTCTTAGTTGTAACCACTCTAACAATTTTTCCTTCTTCTGTAAAATCTCACATACAATTTGCACCAGGATTTTCACAGCACAATTCAACTTAATAGTTGATAATCTTACAAAACTGCCATCTTGCACTGGTTTCCGACAATTACTGTAGAATCTTATCATGTATAAAACAACAATTTGAACTTTTGAATTTTCTGGAACTTCTGGAATATGTCGAAACGTTTCAATTTCTCAATGGCAACTAAACAAACGGAATTTTGACATGTATCAATTTTTTTTTAGTTCCTTAATGTAGTTTTCGGAACCATCAACAAGTGGTATCAATGAAATTTCGAACCTTAATTCCCGGTTTCACAAACGATGATCAGCGGTAATCTATGATTAAAAATATTAGAATGGTACACCCTTGGCCTCATAATCAAAGGTGGCGTAACATTCTAATATTTTTTATCAATGATTAATCTTAATCATCGTTTGTGAAACCGGGCGTAGGTGTTTTAGATGTAACAATGTTGCTGCTAATTGCACCCCCCGAACTAAAATTTATTGTTTCAAGTGTAAAAAACCAAAGTATACGATAGGTACTTGCCCGGATTGCAATTGGCAGCGAAGAAACGATTTCACGACACGCTTCTAGGTCGTGAAGTTGTCTCTACAGCGTCAGCTGAATCGACCAAACATTTAATTAACAGAATACTATGGAACGCCGTTGTATCTTTTAATAACTGAACACCCGGACTAAAAAAATTAATTATAATTGACGCAATGGTACTAAAATTTGTAGAAATTTACTTTGTGTTAACAACAATTGCCTAGTTGAAATTAATAATTGCATATCTTCCAATAACAACTCGCAATAATTTCCTCTTTTACAATTTCAAATAACGGTTTTTGTGCGAAATTTCAAAAACCGTTATTGAAATGGCATATACAATTTCAAATCGGCAGTCTTATTCATATATCACGATTTAGAAATAACGTGTTGAAAATTTTAATGTTCAAAAATTATCGATTTGATATTAAATAATCTTTAATATCACCTTCACGCTTTGTAATAATTTTCAATTTCAAGTTGAAACAAAAAATTCAATTCTCTATTTCAAACTCGTAACTTTGGAACGCACAATTTAATTTTTAATATCAACTCTGTGATATTGGTAATTCGATTTACTTATATGTCATGACATATAAAAAATTGTGGCGCCATCTATCGAGTGATGTCAAAAGTGAGGAGCGAACCTCAACCCAACTAATCACGTTTGATGTAATTACCGCGAAAATCTACTTTCAAGTGCTTATTTTATTACCCATATCGTTCATAAATACATTGTGCGAATAATATTGTCAAAAAAAATGTACAATTACGCGAAATGGAGATTTTAAATTCTGTTCCGATTATTAAACTTACTGTCGCTAGAGGGCAGGTTAATTTGCTATATGTGATTTAAAAATATCGCGTTGATATTTTTAATTCATTTACCAATATGTGCGACTTGATATTTTTAATTCTATTGCACAAATTACTAATTTCTAATTGAAATTATTACTAAAATCAGCTAACCCCGTGTCGCACCAAACACTGTTAATATCTTCACCCGTTTTTTAAGTCGAAGTTTCGCTTTAAATCCATGTTCTACTCGTTCCAAATATTCGATCATTGAAAATGTATTCTCTTTATACATTTCAACCAATACCTCTTTATAGTTCATTTTAGTGCAGTTTGAGAACCTTGATCACACACAAACCACAAAAAATGTACCTTTCTTGCTGTGACAACCCAATATTACTTTGTAATCGGTATGGGGATAAATAAAACTAAACTAAACTAAGGTAACCATAAAAACATACGTCTTGTAAGTCTGACAATCTAAAGATGTTTAGAGATAACCAAACTATTCTCCTACGCGATTTGACATTATTTCTGAATCGCAGTAAGTATAAATTTGCTAAATCGCAGTATAATTTTGACTAAGGTACACGCGCTTTGCAGAAACCCATTATATACAGCGTTTCAGAACTCTAAAGTCTAAACCATATCGGTGCTCTGAATCGCAGTACATAATGTATTATCAATTTGCGCATAACGTGAAGCCATAGTATACTGCGAATCAGACCAAAGCTGCTCTGAATCATAGTACAGAATGCCAATACGCGGTCGGGTCTGGTGGCCAGATCGACTCCGCTTCCAATGTAGGAGTAGCCTCACGCACCATACTTGGATGGCAGCTACTAAAACTAAAAAAATAAAAAAACTAAAATAGTAGTAAAGTCAATTATCGATCGATTTGCAGTGTCCAATGGCGAACAAAGCGAGGTATCTGGAAGAATGACCGTTCCAAATTATACAAAACAAAAATTGTACATATTTTAATCATACCTGAGTTAAAGGTGCGGATTTTTGGACATTGACCGAAATTGCAGTCTCCAATCTGAGTCAGATTGTGTGGACATTAGAACATAGAGACTAAGGAGTGTAGTCTTTTTTCGGATTTAACATTAACACCCCTTCAATAAACTAAGTTAAATAATTTTTTCTACAAAATATCTTTTCAGATTATGTAGATAGAAAAATACGAATTTTTTTTCAAATAATTTACATTAAACTTTTACTAACGTTATCGATTTCGAAACAATTTTTCATCTTCAGACCTAGGCGTCTAAATTTGCTGAATAATATGAACAATTGAAATTAAAATACTTGTACATGTTAAAATTGTTGGACGAGGACAAGTTACATATTAAAATCTAATGTCGATAGTGGAAGTAGAAATGGTAAGTGTGTTGATTTGAAGGTTAGGTTTGTATATACACCCCTAACCTTAAAATTTTAAGTTTTCCTTTTATTCGGCGTTCCTACATCGATCATTGTAGATAATGGTGTACAATTTAAATCTAAGGATTTCAGCAAATTACTGTAAGCATATAACGTCAAGATAAGGTACACACCCTATTATCGTGCGCAGGCAAACACAGAACGAGTCAACAAGGTTCTGAATCTGTGTCGTCATCTTATGTCGAACAAAAACTTGGAGTAGCTTATTGCCTTGCTTGTGCGATCGGGTCCTCTATATAAGAAGTGCTTTTAAAGATGACACCAATGAATTTATCGCAGACAGAACTTCAGTTAGTCTCAGATCGGAAGGATTTAAAATTCTTATTAAAGATATATCTTAGAATAGCGCAGGCCTCAGTGAAAATGACGAATCATTATAACTTAAGGAGAAGGGATGCACAATAAATGGTAGGGGAATCGGTTTATTGGGAAAAAAATTGTATTTCCGATGCGAGGGCTACATTTTATACAGCCAAATTAGGACCGAAATGTTTAGAACCATTTATTATACACAAAAGACTTAACCCTTGGACGTATGAACTCAAGGACATGAAAGAGTAGATCGAACGAGCTCAGCGAGTGTAAGCTTACAGCTACTGGTTCTCCTTTAAATTCATTTTACCGTCTCACACTTGGTAACGTTATTTCACCTTTAATTAATGCTTAATGTCAAAATTATTAGTTTGCTGCAAGTGAGCAAGTGCGTGAACTGGAATTTTTTTGAGTTGTTTCTCTCCACGGAAATCTTTAGTAAAAAGTGAAAGATTTATTCGCAATTAAAGAGAAACAAAATTTGCACTGTGTCTTCCCCAAATCATAAGCGTTTTATTGAAAGTAGTGGGGCACGCAGTTCCCCATAATTCTAAGGACATCATACTTGGTAAATAATTTGGCGACCTTTACTCCCCTTATATTTTATGAACCCCAACCAGAAACTGGCGAGCGGGTCAAAGATCGCCCTCTGCTATCACATTTGGACATTCACCACCTTGCAATTACAAGTACACCATACAAATGATACACAACTCAAATTTAATATTGAACGTACTGATTGGGATGGTATATTTAGGCGTTTCGGTGTCAGAAGGTCACTGGGACGTGAAGTCTTGGGAATTTTTTTGCCTACACGTTACGTGTGATTCATTGACCCAACTGTTGTGAAAGCAATCATTATTATCTTGCTTATTTATCTTTATCTAACATAATAACTCGATTTAAATATTTACCTCTTTTCACGCTCCAAGATGAAAGAATGAAAAAACAGATTTGGAATAGATGCAGCTTGGGCAAATTAGTCACAAAATTGGAGGAGCTTCAAATTTTATCGACAACAATAAACAAAAATTTTACATCTGCAAATCGTGGATGGTTACAATAACTGTCGTACAATTTCCGGTAAATGTTTACTCGTCTTGCAAATCTCGCCGTGCGTACCAAACGACCAACTTGTTAAATCATTGTACACCGAATCCGGAAACGGTTCGTGTAGTTTTTTGCAAATATCGCATGCCCTATCCTGTTTCACAACTTTATAATTCTTCTTCCACTCAAAGTACTTCAGGTATTCGGTCACGTTGCGGTCCAAGTGACTTAAATATTCGACAAGCTCCTCGACTGAGTGAAAATTGGAAACGTCAATGACAGAATGCGGGGGGGCGCTCAAATTGTAATCACCCCCGCCGTAAACTATCGGTACCACGTTTTTTCGGAGCACGTTGTACAGCTTTTCGGTCGAATAGTCCTTGCAAATCGAGTTCTCGAACGAAAGGTAAAATTTGTAATCTTCATCGAGCATGTCGTAGCACTTTGATGAGGAAAGTTTACTATTGTTTTTGGACTTCCCGCATTTGAGAGGACCACAAGATCCGTAAATGTCGACAGGTAGAAATTTTTGCATTTCGGCAGCCAATCTTTCTCGCCTACTCGAGGTTTTGCAGTGACTGGCGAACCACGCGATTAGCTTGGTCTTCTTTTGGACGGCCTCGGCCGATGGTAAAGTGTAGTTCGACTCTTCTTCGATGAACTTACCGTGTCGCCATACGATATCGGAGTCGAATCGGTAAGTCATCGTCCAATTGTAGAACGAATTGAATTTTGCAAAGTTTGGCGCTATGTAAACCGGTGCTTCCACGTTGAGGAAAATGTAAACTTGCTCTTTTCTTCGCGACTGCGGTCGGCCATTTTTCTTCGGATTGTAAATCGTCCCGTGAAAAAGTATGGCGTTGAATTCCTCGATGGGCTTCAGGCTTCTATTGTTCGTAGCAAAACAGTTTTTATATTCGCAATTCTCAAACGGTTCCATACCAAATCCAATTAAAAAATCTCGGAATCCCCAAAATGGGGTCCAGTAAAGGATATACTTGGGAAGTGTACTTTGACGGGAAGGAATTGGAGCGGGTACCCCACCTGGAGTGAAATTAAAATGGAAGATGATGAACAATACCTGTGTAATGATCACCAGTAAACAGATCGTGAAATGACTTGTTCGCGGCATCTTGCAGTTACAGTTAACAAACGTCTAAACTTAGATTGCGAAACGCGTAGATTTAAAAAAAAATTGTGTACAAACTTTGTTTGGATATGATAACGTGTAGCCACGTAATGGATTTATGGATGTGCATTGTTCTAAGGGGCGCATGTTTGCCAAGCCAATTTACATTTTTTTAAATTAAAATGCAAACTTATGATAATTTCAGCTTAACAAAAGAAGCGTTGTAATGGATTATACAGGGTCCTGCAACAGTTGGTCGGTCCTTCCTAGCCCATGCCTGGTAAAAAATATAAAAAAGCTTTCGTGCAAATGTCAACTATAGATGGTTGTGCGTCCACAGAAACTCTATTTGAATGTACCTACAGGTGTTCCTTTTTACGGTGTAAATAAATAACTTTTTAAATAGAAAATTAGTTGTCAGGTATTGAAACCGATTCACTTTTTGATTTTTTGTCAATGTTGCCCTCTTATTAATTTTTTTTCGAATAAATCCACATAAGCCAGCCTCGCTTTTATGAATCGTAGCGACCTTCAAAAATAAAATTTGAGCAATAGTGTTCATCCGAGTAAAAAGTACCACTTTGATAATGAGAAAGATTTAGTGATACAGGGTGTTCACAATGAAATATCTGAATTTCAAAGAGCTATAACAGTTTTTTTTCAAATGGAACTACTATTTTTTATTTGAGTATTCGTCAGTCTTTTGTGCTCTCCTCAATTTTTTTATAAGGGACTTCCTGTGTCTAAACCCCATAGTTTATACGTTATTCAATATTTATCACAAAAGTCCTTACCAATTAATTAATTACGGGCGACAAATTTTTGGGGCTAGGGGCGCACAACCATCAAACCCAGCCCTGGTCACGTGTCCCCGTTGCAGATACTAATTAGTGCAACTTGTATAATTGTATCAATTTCTTGATGATCATAATATACTTGGTCACACAAAAAGCGTAAAATTTACTTCTGGGTCATGCAAAATAATGAACAGATCTACGATTTTGGTTTCATGAAGTAAAAAATTTTCTTTGCTCAGATGCCTGATCTTTAAACCACCGTCTGGAAAAGAGGTATAGTTATTTACATAAAAGTTAGAAGAATGGCCCATTATTGGCGAGAAGATATTGAAGTACGAGGCCCCTTTAGGTCCGAGCATTTTAATTTCCGAGTGAAATAGTTTGTGTCACTATAGACACTTAGCAATGTGACAGGTGCGGCCGATAAAGTGACAGGGGGCAGGAAAAAGGTCTGCCTCTGGTTTTGATACATTGCCTTAAGCGTCCTTAGTTGTGGTTTTAACACGGCTGAAGATTATTAGTTGAAGTAAGAAGTTATTTAAGATAAACCATAATTTTTGTAACATTGTAGTTTTCCTTTGAAAATGGCTTGCCATTAATCAGGTTGAAGAATATGTCAGCAATCACAAACAATTCCACCTTATCTGCGATATGCACACTACTTACCAGAGAAAAAAATTAAATATGTCATACAAAATTTACTTGCGAGATTTGAGTACCTAATAAAATAAACTCTTTTAAACTTTGTTTACAAGAACATAAGGCGCGCAGCTCCTACCACTTTTTTTGTTTGTTCGTCCGTCGTAAACTACTTGTTCAATTTTGACCACCTCTTAGTAAGGGGTAAAAAATGACCTCCCACCTTCCACAGTGTGGTACATACTGAAGTTTGAATGAAGCATTAATTAGGTGTGTAATTTTAACTAAAGCTTTCCTCAGCAATTCTTTTAAAACCTGTCCGGTTATCAATCCAGGAGCTTTTTTGGATTAATATTAGTTCCTACTTTTCTTTTACCTTCAGCCAGAGTAGTAGATGGGATTTCTCTTTCCTCTTGTCCGTTGAAGTCAGGTAAAGTAACAGTTCCTGAGTTCGGCCGAAATATTTCTCCGAGGTGTTCTGCGAATCTTATGGCATTTTGCTCATTGGTTTTAGTTCAGCTCCCATCTACATTTTTGATCGGAAATGATGATTGGTCCTTTCATGTGTTTAGTTGTTTTCCATAAAGAACTACATTCGTACGATAATTTGTAGAAATTCATTGATGGTGTCGTTTTTTATCTGTTTTATTTCATTTCTCAGCTGTGAGATTATTTTTCTTAGTTTTACCTAGCAGAACTGTATCAACTGCCATTTTTCTTTTATCTGCTATCAATTCCAAAATTTCTTTTGGGCAGTTATCACCTTTGAGATTTCTTTTGCACTGTGGGGTTTTGCCATGCCGAGTGCTGAATATCATTTTTCAATCAGTGGTGCAGTTGTTCTGCAGTGTGTTGTGGGACTGCCAAATTAATATTACCTTTTAATATAATTCTAAAGCTTTCCTAATCAGTTCTTTTGTTAACTAGGTTTTTTTGTCTCTTTTTCATGTATTCCTCTGGGAGTAGTTTTATCTAGTGAAGCATTCATTTTAAGTTTCTTGATATTATGTTACACTATCAGGTGTAGACAATGGTTTTTGTAATAGAACCGTGTTGAGTTTATCAATCTGTTTTTCTTGATTCGCAGTTGTAATTTCCAGCCGTTTATTTTTAATATTTTATTCCTGTTTCCATCCCTTGACGCCGTATTGTCATTGTGCATAAAGTTGTAACCTTTGACTACAATGTACTTTTCTTGAAACAAGTTTCATTGTGTGGTTGAGTAAATACTCATTTGCTGTAGAGTCGGTATAACATTAATCAACTAATCCAATATTCAAATAATCGATTAATTTAAAAGAATAATTATACCCGAGTATCGATTATCGGTTGATTATAATCGATTAATCGATTTTTGCCTTACGTTACGCAATTATCTACGTAGAACTTTTCCGCAAAGATATTACAGTGTTTTTATTGTAGATCGAATTTCCTGTATTGCATTTTTCCAAAATAGACGATAAATGGTAATCTAGCATCGCTGAAAGTCAAAAAGGGCTAGTGCTGACGCCAAAATCACTCGTTGATGGCGATAGACCTCCCCACCTTCTACTTCTACGTACAAAAACTTTACAAAATCTCGGTCTGCAGGGTGAACTCCAATTTGTAGAAATGCTCTTCGAATATCTGCAGTTATGCCAATTTAAAATGAGTACGTAAAAGCATTGAATAAAAACACTTTGTATTCAATGGTAAAAGCGAATCGCGACAAAATGAAATGTACTTACTGTGGCCGCTACTTTTTGAGTAAACCGAGAATCGAGCTAATAAATAATCAATTCAAATTAACTTATTAATCGATTAGTCAAACAATCAATAATCGATTACTGCTTGTATTAATTAATCAAACAATCTATCAATCAAATAATCGATTAATCAAATAATTTCATTAATCGATTAATTTAAAAGAATAATCAAATCGGATTATCGATTATCGTTTGATTATAATCGATTCCCTTGCCCAACGTTAATCAGGACAGAGACCTGCGAAACACGCCCGTGCCACTGCTAAAGTCAAACGAATAGCAACAAAATGGAATAAATAAATGGCAACAACCGAGTACAAAAGGTGGTGACGTGGTAACAGCACCAGTGTGGCTAGAAAAATGAGATAGACAACGCTGCGTGGTGTTTCTAATTAAAGCAATATTACATTCTTGTAAAAATTGAACGATTTGGATGCAACAATGTTTGTTCCGTAACCTACGAGGAGTAGTCTGTATGTTATGAGTATTTGAGTTTTCAGATTAAATAAATCAACGCTTTACACTTTGTTTTAAATACCTATAAAACCGTTACAATATGTAAAAATCTTTAAAACTTGACGTTTAGTGTTGCAATTTACAATTTGATGGCCGCAGGTATTCACTTAAGGCGGAGATGCTTTTATATTTTATAGAAGGTGAATTATTTTACGCGAAAGAAATATTAAAGTAAAACTAGACGAAAATAACAATGCACGCGAAACAGTTTAGGGATTTCTTTTAAAAGGCAATATATCATTTTTAGCGTGTGAAAGTTTCCTAACGCTGACGGTTCAAGTTAGGTTACCGTTTCTGAATAATATCATCTTTTGATATATTACTAAAAGAGTAGCTGCTTTGAACTACGATAATATTAGAATTGGCAGTTATCCGAATTTGATTAAAAGTTTCAAACAGGTACTCAATCTCCCATATTGCATATAATACCGATATATTTTAACTTTCCTTTGAAGGCGATCAGATAATTTGAAAAGTTTAAATCTTTTTCTTTATTTCGAGGCGAAGGTAATAAAGAATGTTGATGAACTATTAAGCGTGCAGCACTTCGGGGAGCAAGGAAAACATCTCGCAATCGTTTGATGTTTAAGTTTTGCTTCCCTCTTTCTAGTTTTGAAAACTTCAACACTTTTGAAATAGTTTTTTTTTTGTTGAAGTTAACTTTTATTTCAAGTGATGTAATGTATAAAACATTATGTATGTAGTCTCAAGACGCAAAAGTTTCCCCTTTGACGTGAAAGGCAACAGCAGGCTGCCGAAAGTAAATAGCTTCTTTGGCGTTCGTCTTCTGGCGCAATGCTTCTTTAATTACTTAAACCACTTCAGAAATCCCCGTAATCCCGTTACCAATCGACCATTCATGAAATGCACATAAACTGTTTAGTTGCTCTAAAATGGTTTATGGAGATGTCGCAATTATCATTAGTAGACATAAATTTCGCAACCATCATGAATAGGGAACACGCGAAACATTGCAACACGTCTACAATTCCTCGCATTAATTTCACCAATTAAATTAGTTGCAGGTAAATTACGTTTCCTTTGCATAATAGTTATCTTTAATACGCCGGAATTCTCATTAGAAATTTCCATATTTTGTAATTCGGCTTCCCAAAATATTGCAGTGTGACATTATTTTGACGTTATCAATTACATCTTCTTTCTGTGGAGTTTGCTAAAAAACTTGGTGGTTATTTTGTGTTCTTCTAGTTGTCATAATTTTTTACCAAACAAAAAGGGAGTAGTTTCAAACTAGTGGCATTTTACAGGTGAAAATAATGCAGATTGTTAAAATACGAATTACATTCCAAAATTAAATGTATATCTCTCTAAAAAGGGAACGAGCAATTCACTATTTCCATCCATACCTCGGCATAGTGGCACATACATTTTATGTAACCCAAATCGTTTTGATGCAGAACTTCATTATACGTGATACGTCGGTAAAGCTCTTTGCTTTTAATTACACCATCATTAAATTTAACTATCGCATCAAAATCGAATTAATCTGTAACTTGATGGATTATTTTATATAGGATATTGATCTACACTTTACAATCCCTTAGAGACGCCGATGGGGAAATTTAAATAAACCACTTACTTTGAGTTAATCCGTTTAATCTCATTAACAGAAATATAGGAGAACCGCCCGCATCTGCTACATCCCGGTTTAATAATGACAAACAAACAAAAAAGCGTAACCGCCAATTTCGTCGCAAGTCCACAAAACTGAAAATTAATACGAGATATGTATAGTGTAAAAGCAAATGGGGATAATTATAAAATTTCATAACCACGTTTAGTATCCAAAATATCCAATTTTCCAGGGAGTACGGCAGGAATTAAGCTCAAATATTATTTAGAAGTGGTCGACATGTTTGGAGTATATTTTTAACGGCAAAAGGCTGTAAGTGGTTTTCATTAATATCCAACATCTCTGAGTGGTGAGTGAGGACGCATATTCAATGAGGGATATTCCATAAACCCTTTCAGGACCGAACTTGTAACTTATAAATAGTTGTCTCTAAAACCCTAATTTTTCCCTACGTGTATTAATATTGTAAAATACGTTCCATTAGCGCAAACCATCGATTGTTGTTAGGCACGTTGATTAAATAACAAAACTCTAAGGTAATACGAATATAATACGCATTTGCCAATTAATTAATTGTTGATCATATGTTCGTTTTCAACTGTGGTTCATAATATACGGTGTGCCAATTTCAAGCGAAATTAATATCAAGAAATGTTCAAACCAGTTGTAATAGTTGGAGTATGAGCAATTAGCAATAAGCATACCTCACACTGAGAATATCTTTAACACGAAAAAAATAGTCTTTGTAAAGCCTTATCTGTGCAAGGATGAATGTAGCAGGGGCTGCTTTTTCGCCATCAAAAAAACGACCATCAAAGCTTATTCTCAAGACAACCAAGAAGACTCGACGACAGAAAACGTAGAGTTTACCGTAAATGAAATTTCGTTTCTGTAATTATTTACATATATCTTACCTTAGGTGTGAGTGTCGCGAGTGTTTACACGATTCTTCGAAAATATAGAACGATCCATGAACTTCACGCACCTGTAGTATATCACAGACCGAGTGCAATTTTGGACAACTTCGATGTTGGAACTGAAAGTGCGAAATAAAAGCAAATGCTGCCTTATTGTAGGAAATAAAATATTAAACAACTTTTATATAGACAAATTTGGATACAGTCGTTATTTACCGAGATATAGAAGGTTATCATATTAAAGTAAGGGATATATTTCAGATTATTATAAGTTAACTTCCTCCAAATTGTGCATAGCGTTATTTAGCATAATAAGTTGCGACGATTACGTCTGACAACACTTTTGTTTTCCTTAGATACAGTAAAATCCAATTATTAAAAATGATATCAAAGATGACACAGAGAAGAAGATACAAAACATCAATACCGAAGGGCAAAAAGTGAAGAATTGATTTTATACAAATAGGTACCCGCTATGTTACCCTGTGGGATCTTAGCGGGTAAAGTGCTGGAACAGGTGAAAAGCTGCAAATTTCTAGAAACCACAGTAACAGATGATTGGAGAGAAAATGGAAGAAATAAAGACGCGCATTGGAATGGCAAAGGAAGCATTTGTCAGGGAAAGTAGAATACTGTACACCTGTACATCAATTGTAAATAAATAAATAAATAAATAAATATATAAATAAATAGGTAAACAAATAAATAAATAAAAAAGAAAGACCATAGATTGGCAGGAGTGGAGCCGGCAAAATAGTACCGGCGTATAGCAGAAAACTCAACAACAAAGGCAGTAGCAAATCGTATTGTTGTTTGTTTATATGCCAGACATCAATGTATTTTGCAATTGCCAGTTTTTGGAAGATATGCAGTGCTAGTGTAATTCTGAAGGTATCGGAGAATTGAATGCACATTTATTTAGTACTAAATTAGTATTAAGGGGAGGCGCACGAACACAACCCACGGCCACACACCCTGTGTATTCTATTGGAATTAATGAGGAAATACATATTTGGACACAATGTACGAAACCATGCGACCCATATATGCCGCCACACAGATTTTTTTTATTGAAGCGAAATTTCTCTAGGCACGATAGGGGTGAGTGGAGCACGGATTCCCCCACTCCTCATACCCGCACGGGGAAGTTTCACTTCTGTTCTGACTCGTGTGTACTTGTTTTTTTTAGCACGTTAAGAGAACAACAGAAACAGTTAAGAGTCACAGCCCTGAAACCTATGCAGACGAATGAAGTAACAAGAGAAACGCCTAAACAACAAAGAGGAAGAAGAAGCCGTTTTTAATTTGTTACGTTGGATGTAAATAGAGGATGTTCGGATATTCTGTAGAAATATTAACCATAAATATGGGATTTAACTCAGAAATGTTGAAATTGTAAGAAAGGACCTCTTAAATCTTAACATTTGTGGCTGACATTACCAAATGTTACTTTTACGTCTTATAAAAAAAATTATATCGTTTATAAATCCTAAAAGGCTGATTCAGTCGTTTTCAATAACTCGAGCATCATTTTATAGAAGCTATTTCCGGCGGCCAACTACGACTCAAAGCTCTAGTACCTTTATAAAACTGGAAAGAAGAGATGGAAGGAAAAATATTACGTCTGTATACGATTTGGATATCGGTTTGTTACTGTTATTACAACCTCGCTTAGAATTTGAGTGGTAATTATTTTCGCCGGTTTGGATCAGTTTTTACCTGAATTACGGCCATTATAGCCGCTGTGATCTATAATGCAGCACGCCCGCCATCCACTACTACATTTCTGTTTACCCTCGGGACATTCGAAGCGATTGCTGGGGTAGTGACATACGTCGGCTAACCTTGTTGTCCACGGCCTCAATACAGCTATTCAGGTGGTGGTAGCGACACTTCGGCTTCGATATTGTAAGGAATGAAATTATATTTATTATGGTACCAGATCACTAGCTTATTTTTATTTATTTACCCTTCGCAATTCGATTCCGTGTAGCTCGCACTTCCGATTTATGCCACCATCTTATCTACGATTGTATTACCTTTACTTTCGAAGTAAGTGATGTCGTGGGCATTTGAGTAAATGTTTAATCTTTGATTTTTCATACATTTCCATTGTTATCGTCTTGTTATCTGTCTTTCAGTAGGTACCTTCTGTCTACTCTACAGCTAAATATCTCATGTTCTGATATTTATTGCGATCGTCTATAAAAATGTAAAGTGGAATTTGCATTTCAAACTATCTAACGTATTTCTTACTAAAGGTAGGTATTTATTATTGTTAGAAAAATACTCATCTCTTCATAATAAGAGCTCTTAAATTAAGGCAAGATCAAAGGACTTGTCGTTTTCTATAAGACGGTGCTTTAATATTTAAATGTTTACGAACGATGCTCTCGCGGAAATTGTGCATGTTTGCTTTATCTTCCGATCCACAATGTAAGAAGACAGATGTTGGGAATGCATCGGGAGGGCAGTATGAAGAAACCATCCTAAAAAATGCTTCCTAGAAGGATTACGACGACATTCTGTCAATTAGAATTAACATACAACACTTAAATTAAATTATAGCATTGGATATAACAATGGTGCTAAACGTTTACCACGTAAAATTAACAGTAATGTTAATAATTAAGGTTTTAGATGTTCGTACGTAGTTTATTCCCTTGGAAAAAAATGTACAGGGTCCGGTAGTGAAACGGGAATATTTACATAAACTCTAAAAGTCTTAATTATTAATATTTATTAAACTTTTTTACCCAAATGTAATCTAAATTAGTGGAAATTAATGATAATATATGAAAATGTCCATTTATTGAAAACCATATCTGTAAGATGGTGTCCTCCGTTTCGAACACATTTTTGAAGTCTTTTGGTGAAGGATCCCATAACTCTGCTTATCACATCCAATGGAATGTTGTTGACTTTCTGTTGGATTCGTTCTTTTAGTTCGTCCCTAGTTCTGGGTCCGTATGATTCAAAAACCTTAAGATTTAAAACGCAGCCCACAGAAAAAAGTTTAATAAATAATAATAAATAAGACTTTGAGAGTTTTTTTGAAGGCGAGGGGGGGCTTTCCTCGTCTTTAAGATCTTTGACGTGCCAAGTACCCCAATTATTATTGTCATTCTCTCGCAACTCATAAACTAAATTAGAAATGATCCTAATAACGCTACAGGGAAAGTATTTTGCAGCCAATTTCGAAGAATAATAGATATCGGCATTAGATAAGGTGTAATTCCTCTTCCAGACACGATCTCCATCTTTGAAAGTTAACGGCGCGAATTATAACATTTTCGGCTTGTATTATAGGCTTCCGTTTTTGCCAAAGGCGCATGGGACTACGATAGGGGAAACGACAACCCTGTTGCAAAGTAGGAAGTGCTTTTTAACACCGAAGAAAGTCTCCAAAAATCCCAGCTATGGAAAATTTACAGGGCCCAATTGAAATATGACAATTCTAGTATTGAAGTTTGGAAAGTCGCACTAGTGAACCCAGCTCTCAGAGACGGTCTTACTAAATTCCATTCGCATTTGTTTAATGTTCAGAATATTTCAAATAGTAAATGTACCTTATTAATACACTCCGTTAATATACGACCAATCAGCTTGGTGATTGTTTCAAATTCTAACCCTAGTTCTAATCAATCAGATGATTGTATATCTCATTAAAAGCTAGGTAGCTTCTTATCAGCGATTAAACGCTAGGTAGCTTTTTATCAGCGATAAAAATGCGCGTACGAATGCGTAAAATATACAGGGTGACAATTTGAAAACTTACCACCCCCCATATCTTAGTAAATAAACGAGATATTTAAAAAAATCAAAATCCGTTTCGGTAGTTCGGAGGGGGAATCACAATGACATAGTTGGCGACGCACCCCCTCACACCCCCTGCGCCCTTGCCACCCCACCACCCCAACTTTTAAATCTTAAATTGTGACCCCCCCATGTGTGATACGTCGTCGGAAAGCTCTGAAAAAATGCTTTCCAACCATACCAAATAGCATTACATTTAGGTCGTGCAAATGAAAAAATAAACTAATATGATACATTTTCTAAAGTTGGCTTTTATTTCAATAAATGTTCAAAATGTTTTCCGTTATTGGTAAGACAGTATTACTATGCGATCAAAAATGAGTTGCTGTCGAGTCGCCCTTTGAAATTTTTGTGTACATGGAAAATCGTATTTAACTTGAACTTGCAAAGCCGACTCGACAGCAACTCATTTTTGATCGCCAGTTATAATCTATTCTCAAACTCTTGTTGAACCTTTTCAAATGTTGGTTTTGCAATATTTCGACATTCTTGAATTATTCTCTGTCTTAGTTCGTCTATGTTCGCCGGTTGCGTTTTAAATACGACAGATTTCAAATGTATCATATTAGTTTATTTTTTGATTTGCACGATAATTACTAACCTAAATGTAATGCTATTTGGTATGGTTGGAAAGCATTTTTTCAGAGCTTTCCAACGACGTATCACACATGGGGGGTCACTATTTAAGATTTAAAAGTTGGGGTGGCTGGGGCGCAGGGGGTTGGAGGGGGTGCGTCGCCAACTATGTCATTGTGATTCCCCCTCCGAATTACCAAAACGGATTTTGATTTTTTTAAATATCTCGTTTATTTACTAAGATATGGGGGTGGTAAGTTTTCAAATTGTCACCCTGTATACTGGTTGTAAAATTTACTATCTTTTATTAATCTCCCTAAAATACACTCGATCTTGGTTTTAAATCAGTATAATTGTATTTTTAATTCACTCACATTTTGTTGTTACCTGGAAAGAACTCTCGATCTTGATCTCTAGTTTTTTCTGTTGTAATAAAACTTTCGTGTAAAAATAAAATTATCCAATTAAAAATCAAGCTCTTGTGTATTTACCCCCGATAAACAAAGAATACTCAGAATAAACTGAGAATATTCTGTAAGTTTATTCTCAGAATATCCCAAGGGTATACATATGTATCCTGTTCAAAAAATATTCAGAGTAAATGGAGAATATACTTGTAAGTTTATCCTCATAATATCTTAGATATTCTCATTCGGATATCCCCAGTATAGGTAGAACGCACCATAGGGAAACCGCAATGTATTTTTTCGCGAAGGATCCACGAGGCCTTTGAAATTAGCGTTCGACGTACTACTCCAATCTCTTTCTAGCATGAGGCAAGCGCAATAATTTGCGGTGAATTTCAAGTACATATCAAAGGCCTCGTGGATTCTTCGCGAAAAAATACATTAATTCTGTTACCTTATAGTGGTTGCTCCCTTGGGCATACGATATATTCCAGGTATGTTTAATGCATGTTCAAATATATCTTTTCCAATATTCCTGGTATATTACAGAAATATTGAATGTTATCTGGGTGGAAAACGCCGCTTTATTGGCGTGACGTTTTTCTTGTCCTGCAAACAATTGAATTGTATCAGCAGTATTATCATAATTATCATCACTATCATTAAGGATCTCCAACAAAAAAAAAAGCGGTGGCGAAATTTAACGGTAGGAGGAGCATGGAGTATGTAAAAAGTGAGGAAAAGACTCACATTTTGAGAGCCTGGATCACTAGTGCGACTTTTCAAACCTTAAATTGTCATATTTCGATTGGACCCTGTAAATTTTCCATAGTAGTGGTTTTTGGGAACTTCTTTCCCTGTTAAAAAGCAGTCTGAGGGACCAATATCAATCGTAAGATTTTATGAATTATTTTTTGGCAGCTCTTTTTGAGGTAAAATTCCTGTAGTAGAGATGAACCATCGGCAGTAGTGACGACGGCAAAACTTTTAAGTTATATTTCTTAATAAGATAACCACCTGGACTTCCCAAAATATTTAAATTATTGGCGATTTCGATATTAGAACTACCTCTCGTCAGTGGCAGGTCTAGAAAATTGAGAGATCTATTGGTCTCAATCTCTAAAGTAAATTTTAAATTTTGGGGGAGATTATTATGAATCTGGAAACAGCTGACCTATTACCTCTGAAGCAAGGATGTCATCGACATATCTCTTATAGAAAAGGAAGAGGGTTTTTATATGGTCAAATTGGAAAAGTTTTGTTTCGAAAAAACTTCAGGTAATAAAGGTGATAGATGACTGCCAATCGGTAGTCCAGTGTTTTGGATCTAATGGTTATTATTAAACAAAAAGAAGTTTTGTCCTGAACAAAGTTGGAGGGATCCAGAGATAAACGAGCAGATGTGGCCAGGCAACGAGGAATTGATCAGGTTTTCATCTATGATTTGTAAACAGTCTAAAAAGGGAATGCTAGGGATTAAGTTCACAATTTCAAAGGATATGAGGATATTCGCATTGCGATATAGGTAAAAGAAAGATTGGTAAGTAAAACATATGGCATAACCTAAAATGAATCCTATGAAAATAACTTTACCCATAGAGGATACAGCCATGTACCATTCGCGTAAAGGCGCTTAGATAATTAATTTAAACAATCTAAAAATTCCATCAAGTCTTGATACGTTTTATGTTTTTTGAGAAAAGAATGAAAAAGAATTGCAATTTTGGGAACGTGGTAAGGGTAGTTTCCAAATGAAACATTTAAGGCCGTCAGGTTATTTGAAAAAGAAAGACATGCTTGTTTCAGGCCCCTCTTGTACCCGAGTTTTGGACGTAATGTTACCTATTAGTTGTCTCTGGATGATGTTTTGCTGCTGAAACGCATCCGACTACTAAACCCCTTTATTTAACTATCGTTTTGTTTACCTTTATGTTGACGATGTCGAAATATCGTTTGTTCATTCTTGCAAAATGTATCTGGATCTAGTTAAATGTAGAAGTACTGGCTTTTCCCCATGGGAGAGCAAAACTTTCTAAGAAACTTGTCTGTTTACTAAATTAGCGGACTCTGGCCCTTAGGTTCAGTCTTTGACGTTTCGCAAACTTCGGTTCGTCCCAATAAAATGAGAATGACAACATTACTAATAAATTTACTTCAATCAAAACAATTTCGTTTTTTCAGTTTGCTGGTATACTGCAGCACGTTACCCTAACAAAGAAATTAGTAACACCGAGGATTTGTAATGGAATCTATTTACACTAATTACAGGCATTGTATCACAAAGTGAAATCCTAAACTAGCGTTATTTCCATTTCATAGTTCCATGCTAATTGGAATAATAGTACTTGCGAGATGGAAGCTGCGTATTTCATACTGGGAACTAATTAAGCCAACTGCGGTAACTCATAACGCACAGTCTACTCTAAATAATAAATTATAAGAGTCTAAAGCGGAAACGTCAAAGAATGGCTTAGCGAAACATGTTAAGTGTTAAAGTTGACAGTTTAACATATAAGGGAATGGTAAATCTGTGCAGACCTTTAACCTCAACTAGATTTATTTAAGTGATTTTCAATGTTGCTTGAATTACAGATGATAAAACTACTTTAAAACGGCTTTCGTTAAAACGGAATTTAATATTTTTAGTTGGAAACTGTCTCGCTCAAACAAAAACGAATGAAAGCTAAAGAAGTTTTCATCTCCGCCGCGAACTTTCGCAAAAGTGAAAATTAAACTGCAGGTATATAAGAAGAAATATAATATCCTGAAATTAATGAGGTAAGGTAAAGTGAAGTGGATAAGCAAAAGCGCAAAACAAGGATTTACTTTTAACCACTGCAGCGACATGAGGATCCGGCCGTGATTGCGTATAACTTTGCACTTTGTTAACTCAGCTGAAAGTGCACTGTTTTGGAATTATAATGGACGAAACTCTGAAATTATACGTTATGGAAATGCTTGGCATAACTGTATTTGCGAAACTAAGAGTTAAAAATACGAAGCTGAATTGTAAGTTTGAAAGGTTCTCTAATTGAAATGTGAGATTAGGTTACATATAAATACATTATGTTGTATTATGTAACTTAATAGACTTTAAAATATAGATAGAAACCAATGTTGTCAAATCAAATTGGGTTTCGTGCGACGTGCTACAGATTACTGCACTTTCGTTGTACAGTGTAGCGGTAGAACTGGCAGAAAGTTAACGGAACGCACAAAACAAACTGGAATTGCACTAAAAACGGAATAAACAACAATAGACGAGATGAAACGATTATAAACAGAATACAAGTGATAGTGATAGTGATAGTGTAAAAAAATTCGCATCCGAAAAGCATAGTCCCCCAGGCCGGAGACTCCCGGAACATATTGTTATAAACAAAAAAAAAGAGAAAAACGGAAACATGTTTTTTGCATTTGACTTCAATGATCGATTGTCTGAGGGAAAAAATGAAGAGAAATGAACTTGTTTAGAATCGAATTTTCTATGAGATATGAGGTATTTTAGTATTTATTTTCAAATGTTTTCCAATGTTCAAATTTAAAAAAGTAATCCCGAAAAATAACAATTTGTTATTACTAAGAAAAATTCATCCGGACCTTTTCGAAAATCCGTATTTGGTCAAAAAAAATAATATGAGAAACAAGATCATTGATTAATTAAATAAACAAATTAAAAAACGATGCCTTTTCTTTCAAACTGGGTCTCAATTTTTTTACATTTAGTGGAACCCAACAATCCTTTCCAAAAATTGTCCCGATGATTCTTGCAAATCGACGGACTGAGGAATTTTTTTTTCAAAATCCGAAGAATTTTTTTAGGTAACAAAATTGAATAATTTCCGAAATATAACAAGAAAGGTAACTATATAATAGGCGAATGGAAAGCTCTTGGAAAGGCGAACATTAAAAAAAATACGTCCAAATGAATAGTTCATAAGAAATCAGCTTCTTTTGACTTTGCAGTTTGTTTTCGAGATAACCAAAAACGATTTTGCAGACCGGGTCGCAACGAATGATTTTTTAAAGAACTAACTTTTTTATGTCTCTATTTGACCACAATAAATGATTTTCATTAATCAGAGTGCTAATGGCCTATTATAGAGTTACCTTTTTTGTTGTTATTCTAGTTAACTAAAAAAATTCCAGTCTGTCGATTTGGAAGAATCATCGGGACAATTTTTGGAAAGGATTGTTTTAGGGTTCCACTAAATGTAAAAAAATTGAGAACGCTCTGAGAGTTACTCAGTTGGAAAGAGAAAGCATCGCTTTTTAATTTGTTTATTTAATTAATCAATGTCTATTATACCTATGGAGATCGGGTTTCTCCTCGGGTTTCTTATAGATATTATTTGTTATCAAAAGAAGTGACCAAATACTACTATTAAAAAAATCGGATGAATTTTACTTAGTAATAACAAAATGTTAATTTTCGGGATAAATAAAAAACTGAAATGTAGCATCAGAGTAGATGGATCACTTTATATCTGATCATAAAACGTTGTTTATAATCTATTTTATATTGGTCAAGAAAATTATAGTCAAAAAGGAAAAAAGTAATTATAATAAAGATAATGGTAAATACAGAAAAATTGTTAAAACTCGTAGCTGAAAAAGTAACAAATCAGAACATAACAACCTTTCAAAAACTGGCAGACATTATAAATACTACCAAAAAAGGATACACAAAGGAACTTAATGTGAAAGTAAAAACAAATAACCATTGAGTCACGGCCGAATACATTAACAAAGTTAAGGAAAGAGACAATCTCTATGTAAGATGGAAGAAAATACAAAATACTTAATACAGAAATTGAATTTAAGAGCACAAGGTAACATTAAGAAAACCTGAACTGTTCTAAACAGATTATGTACGGGAAAAAGACATCAGCAAAAAATAATAGCTTACATAAACAATCAAAATAGGAAAAAAAGTGAAAAGTCAGAAATATTCAATGAGCATGTTGCAAGTATAGGAACCAGACTCGCATCGCTAATTAAGAGAACAAAACAAGACGAAAGAGGTTAAAGTCGATGTACAGAAATCTGAAGCGCTATTTTATAAATAAAATTTTTTTGTTACTTTAAATTACATTGTAAATAAAATTGTTTAAAAACATAAAAAAAAGATTTACCCTAAATAAAATCAAAATTGATAGTGTTTATGTTCTTTTGGATAATTTTAGTTTTAAGGCTTCAGTACAATTTTCTGTAACTGTCTTAAATAAATTAAAAAAAAAAACACGCGCATTGAAAAACAAGATACGAAGAATCGCATACGATTTTCAATAGGGGAATTTTTTGTCACTCGGCTCGTATTCGGAAACCAGACTTGCTCATATTCAATAGCACTGCTCCTTGAACTCGTAGAAATCGAGTGACGAAGGTTTAACATCGCTGTTTCGTTTCGTTCTCGAGTTAGATGGGGAACAGACAGACAGACGGACAAAACCATCACAAAAGGGGAATTTTTTTCATTCTTTCTTTTTGGATTTACATATTCACAAATAACTCAAAGTGATGAATTGGTAAGTAGATACTTCAAATATTATTATAATCGTACCAGTCGATTTTAAGATTTCAGCCATTAAAATCAGCGCAACCGAATGTGCCCTTTCTTTCAAATTCAATAAGCTGAGCTTTAACACAATTAGATCATATAAAACTTCATACAGCAGTCTGATTTATTAATAGTCGCTCGCTTTTTCCAGCAATTTACAATTACACAGGAAACATTAAGAAAGTTAAACTAATTATACGCGCGAAAACTGGAAATTAGGAGCCAGTTTAAAAATTTAAATTAAAAGGAACCATGAAACAAATTAACCTCACGTAACGGGCGACGCACGGTGAAACTAACCCCGTCATATAATTAAGCCTTTGCAAATTATACCCATAGAGAAGCATCACTTCATTGCAAATTCCATATTTTAATTACGAAGAAAATGTGTAATCGGTACAAGCGCTTTGATTGCAACCGCTTGCACATCACCAGTACGTAGGTTGCCGGTAGTTAAATAAGTGGTGTGTTCGGGCGTATTTGTACACCACCGCTATTTTGCATGTCTTACGTATATAGCGAAATGCTAATTCGAATACCGCAATGCTGTTTAATAGAAATATTTAATCTACACCCTTGAAAGAAAGAGACGTCACGAAACTTTGAGTTTATATGGTACCCGTGTAAATACGGGCTCGAATCTCTTCGTTACTGCTACTTTCCACGATTTTAATATCCTTAAAATGCTTATAATTATGTACGACTATCCCCTTTGCATTTTAATTAAGAACGGTATCCTACATTGGAACTTAATTGTGCGATGAGAAATATAGTTTTTTTTAGTCTGCGCAGATTATTCCCAAGCGAACTTGGTTAAAAAACTGCATTTTTCATACGCACTCACAGTAACTAGATTTTATGACAGTTTCATTTAAATTTGGAGAAATCCCTGAAGTAAGCGGGTGCACTAATTTGCTATTTACCTTAGCGGCATTAATATTGAACTTTATTTTCATTTGATTTTACTGACAGTTTTCTTTGTTGTAACTCTGTGCGGGTTATGAGTTAACTACTACGTCGCCCCTGCTCTATTACGCTGCACAAATACGAGACAATGTTCCCGAAGGAATTCGCTTACGAAGACGCTTGATTATAATAGCGGACGAGGTGCTTTATTGAATGTACACTGCACATTTCCGAGCTCTGCGAACTCTTATTGTTGAATACACAAGTATCTCTTGTCAAAATTTTTAACGATCTATACTTTATATGTTTATTTATATTTATACTGACTTTACCAGGTAGTTAGAATATAGTAATCGCCAAGATTCTTTTTATTTTGAAAACTGTTAAAGCAGTTACGTTACAGAGAGCTAGTGAAATAGAGCAAACTAAATTGTAATTCAAAATTTCAAAATCTTGGAAACCACCATTTTAAAATCTTCACAATTTCAGGGTTCACAAGTCCCACTCTACTTTTAAACAATTCGAAAAAAACGTTAAATCATTTCACTTTGCTTACGTTTTGGCACCCATGTCAAGAAAATGCTGAGTAATCGTGTTCATAAGATGTCTTAAAAGCCTTTATTAGTTCTTCTAGTTTACGAGCATTTATCACTCTCTAAAGTGTTTTATTATTTGACCGCCTTCTGGTGACCAGCCTGTATATAGACGAATAGTTGGGCGCTTCGTTACTAAGAAATTGTAGTTTCTGAATATACTTATTTGCTCTAGGGGGTGAGCTTTGTGTGTTTTCACTTCGTTTAATTGTTTGTCTGACCGCCGATAACGTACGTAAGTTTCGTATTAAATTTATCCGTTTTGCAACCGTTCCTGTAGGAATATTTAAATTGTTCTTACAGCCGCCTAAAGTTCTCTTGCCATGAAAGAAGAGAGAGAATCAAAATTTTACGTCCGATAATTACCTATTAATCGATTTTAGTTTTCTATGATACACGAAAATGCAAGACTAAACCTGCAAAGTCGTGCAGTTTAAGGAAAACATAAACTCGATACTAGATTACGCCGTTTGACCTCACATTCCAAGGAACAAAGGGGCATTGCTGGACTACCGAATTTGGAGATTTCATTCCGACTATTTGGATAAGTATAATTAACCGCAATGGGTTACAGTAACATCCTCCGATTAGGTGCGCCCTTAAAAAACTTGAAGTTTAACATCGGCCCGCAATTTTTGGGACGTCTGGTAAAGCTGCAATTAATTAAAGAAATTGTAGTTTTTGGATGTAGATAACCGGTTTAAAAAACCGTTGTTCCTCCTCATAGAATAGCCGAATTTTGTACAAGGTAAACGCTTAATTTAGAGGGGATCTTTCGAATCTTCTGCATTTTTGTGGTTTACAGAAACGTAAACTCTTTTGCCTTTATTTGCACCTTTTTGTCTTTAGTGCAAAAAAACCTTATTTAAATCTTTTTCTTTCAGCTTTTTACATCTGGCAAATTACGTTTTGTAAGTACCGTAATTTTTAGCTGTTCCTTGAATTTATTTTACATTCAGACCGTTAAATTTTTGCTAAGTATCTAGCTTTTGCTTTTTCCTGCACAGTGATATCTACCGCTGCATTAATTGGATAGTAAGCCTTGTGCTACTTTTCGTTTCATTCATTATAAAAGAGGGGGGAATATGGTCTCACGTCCTGCATTTGATTTCCCGGAGAAATCAAAACCGAACCCGATGATTTACTGTGCCCGCTTAGGGAAATTTACCTGGATCAAGCTTACGACAGGGTACCTAGGGATGAAATGTGGAGTTGTGAGGGTTGCGGGAGTGCCTGAAAAGATCGTGGTATGATAAAGCACCAAGAAATTATAGATACGTTTCTTGTAGGAGTTGGGGTACATTAAGGATACACGCTCAGCCCGTATTTACTTAATATAATAATGGACCTACTGACGGGGGAAGTGCAGGAACAGACCACTTGGACCATGATCTTTGCAAATGATATAGAGCTTGTAGATGAGAGCAAAAAGAAAGTGGAGGTACAACTGGAAAGATCTTGTCTTGGTAGCATAAGAGATTAACCACAGGTTTCAAGTAGGGTTGATAAATTGGAGCAAGGTGATGGAGGTACTGGGTGACAGAAAAAATAGGCAAAGATTAAAGGAAGGGTGTTTAAACATGTGGTGCCGCAAGCCATGATTCATGGTGGTGAACCCTGGCCGATAAAGAAGGCCCACGAAAAGAGATTGGATGTGGCTAAGATGAGAATGTTGAAGTGGACAATAAGCAAAGTGACTGAAGTTTCAAGGAACGTTCAGGAGCGATGACTGCAATGGTTTGGACGGACGTGTAATGAGACAGGAAGGGTTAGCAAAATGCAGGTGGAGGGGTGAAAACGACGAGGTAGACCAAGGAGAAGGCGGAAGGATTGTATCTTGGAGCTGGAGAACTTGAGATAGAGGGAGTTGGATGAAGAGGAGAAGGAGAGCCAGGAACAGCGACCTATCATAGAAGAGAGAGTCCATGTAGTACAAAAATAAATATTTCCTCAATTAACGATTATAACAGCCTAATGCTCTTTTTTTTTAAATTAGGAAAATACAGTGTTTTTCAGTAACACATTTCGGACTGATGTCTGCTTAGGAGCCAGCGAGGGAAGGTTGACGTTTCGGCCCTATTCCATAATTAGGCCGATTTAGAGGTCTTGGAGGATAGCAGAGTATTACTGATTATTCATATTAAAAATCATACTCACTTTTAAGTTGTTCACAAAGCCGAATGGTGTACCTAAAGGCATCGTTAAGTTTACAAACTCCGTTTCGCACAAAAATCGTAACTGGAGTCGAGTGAAAGTCGTTAGTTGTGTCCCACTAACGAACTCGAGTTATCCAAAGAGGTTCAGATATCGAATAACCGAAAGGTTAATGATGCTTCCCTTAAAGGCATCATATACGAACGCGTAACGTACGCACGATTTAAATTTTGCTTTTGATATCGTGACACAAGCGAAACTAGTGACTGGGAGTTATATATTTTATATTTTAACGTGTGAATTGAGGTGCACACACACACCTGTAGGTGAATGGTTACTTTGCAATTCAGATTTACATAACAAAACGATTTCTATAGCGTCGTCTACGGAGCGAAATGCACGAAATCAAAATTTAAGAGTAATTTTCTAAATTCCTTTATAACTGAAGTTCACTGAGGTGTTCTGTATGCGATTGGAATTTTGCAGTATCACCCTTGAATACTGAACCGGGCTTTCAGTTTTAATCTGCATGTCTATGGAGGTATCAATGTTTCATAACACCAATTTAAAATAATATTCCCCATTTCATTGGCAGTCACAGTTCAAAAGTTTCGAATTATTATTGAGCCGAGTTTCACGCAGTGGTGGCTCGTCAAATCAATATAACCGAAACTAGATACGTTTCCGTTCCGGCACATATTTACGCGGTGATTCGCATGATCGTGTTTACATTACTCTCGCGTAATGAAAGAAGGTAGAATCGCGATATTTCACACTTGCAATAACATTTCAGTTTTTTTTACTTTATCATTTGATAAAGTGTACCTTACAGCCTTAAAGACAAAAAGTAAAATCCCTCCTGGATGTGTAAAAAACGTGATAGACTGCGGAATATTCTAAAGAAAAATGACGAAAATAATCCAAGCCCCGTTAGAGGCGACACTGATCTGTAACATTTCTCTAAGGAATCGTAGTTGAAGTCTCAAGCGACGGATTTCATTTACATCTGGAACAGATTTACATTCGTACCGACTTGGATCTTGAAATATTCAGCGGGTTTTTACATCTGGCGTTCGGCTAATGGGACTAGAGTAATGCCAATGAATGTTAACTACCACCGGTGATTACGTTCCCCATTCTTATTACTTTTCCTTCTTGCCTCCTCTGCCGCCATAAAACACATTTCTCAATTATAAAATCTAAAGCTCGTTTATAAAACTTTAAGATGCCAGCTTTCTAGTGCCCGCATCCGTTTCTTACGTTGCCAGGAAAGGGATATGAATGAGGTTGGATTTCCAATTACCACCGATTGCACCTTTGAACGTGCTGCGATCCTTTGATCAGTCGTGGCAGTGTATCACACGCAATTAGGCCGCAAAAATCACGATTATAATATTCTTAGGACTCCCCTTGCCAGGGTCTAATTCTGCTGGCGAACACATGTAATTACGTGGAGCAAATGTTAATTGCTAGCTATGCACTAACTAACCAAAATTGAGCAACAAATATCATGGAACCGGCTGAAAATAGAAAGGATAGCTATCGTAAACATGAATTCGTCCGTTCTGAGAAAACAATTGAAAAGAAACCCCAATTTTGGCACCTTTCGGAATTGATTTAGCAAAAAATACTTATATCCCACTTACCCACCCGTTGCACTTTCTTTAATTTCGTTGTGAATTATAAGTAACATTTACCCCTTTCGCATCTCTTGTAAGTTTATAGGTCACATAACCGTATAAAGGATAACACGCTCTAAAATCATTTCGTTGCAATGTTTATTTTCAATTTCAGTTTTTCATTGTTCATGTTTTAGGAAAAAAACAGTAAATACAAAAAAAATTTCATAAACAAAGGCGGTCTATTTTCTCCCAATTTAACACCAACGTTTACCTAATGTAGTCTTCTCGATAGATGTACAATTCCAGTGGTTACAATATTTTTTTGTTTATTTTCCTCTTTTCATAATTAAAAAAACTGGAAACAATACTTAGTTCGTTTCCGCCTCAGAGTCAAGAGCGTGTGCGTAGATTCTCCAGTCTTTCCTCATAAGGTTTATTACAAAAAAGGAACTAGACGAAATATCTCAGAATATAAAAGAAAACATTTTTTAATTCAGAGCCATAATGAGACTAAATTAAAACCGGAAGGAGAATTGCGAATGCATTTTCAAACAATGGATAAATATTCTCCAGCCCGAAACCATATAAGCAATTTGAAAATAAAAATTTATATTTGAACTGTAATTATAAGCTTAAAAACACACAGTGAAGTAATTAAATTTTCCCATAAATGAACAGCGGCGCAGTTAACCCTAATTTATAATATTTGCGTCGCTTCGTTTCGATAAAGCGCATAAAAGGCGAGCGAGAGGGAGAAAAAAGCACGCCCTAAATTTGCGATTAACTTTTGTAATCAAAGAAAGTAGAGTTTATTACAGTGACGATTGCAATTCGTTTTTGTGTTATCCAATAAAAAAGGGCAACTCTATTAGGAGTTAGGAGTCGGTAAAGGAGTCGAGCGACAGATGCGGCAATACTATAAGCCAGAAGTCTTCATACGGTGCGCCCGTACTTAATCCGTGGATTTATTCTTCCAGGTTATCTGGACCGTATATCTTTGGAGGACCGCGGTCTACCCCAGCATACTAATAGTACTGCTACAGATTGTACTGATAAATAGTTACCACAGCCAATGTACGATATTTATGCGCGGATTAGGGTTATCCGTACTTGTTTACAATTCGGCACGTAAATTGATCGCGGGGAGGCTTATAAGTTTCAATTATGAAAGTCTACTTCACAATTTAAGCGTAAAAAAGTATATTTGGGTAATAAGAAAGTAGTTCCCTCGGCTAACCGTAAGATTCCAACTCATTTCATCTCAATTTCTTTGTCACGATTCTCATTTTTTTGGTGAAGTCGGAGCTGCCAACTTTAGAACTGCAGTAAAAAACTTCGTCCTCAGGGAGGGAGCTTCTGAAATAAGACATGATTCCTCTTCGTTCTAAGTTTTTAACAAAGACAAAGATTCCTTTAATTTGATCCCTTACTGCTGTTTCGTATAAAAACTTTTCTAATTTCATTGAGTGAAAATTGCCACTGAAGAAGTTTAGTTTAATGCACGCGCTTAATTGGTTATTAATAACATATTTCTACTCGAGAGTGTAAAGAGTGGGTTGTTAAGTGAGTGGGCACATGAATATGAATGTGTGCATACAAGAGAATGGTAACGAAACCGAGCAGAAAATCAGGCTGTCGCTGAAACGAGTGCCTAGAGAGGCTGCAGACCGTCCTTTCTCCACTTAAACACACCCCTTTATCCAACGGTGACATTGATAAAGAGCGTTATTATACAGAATTACAGATTAACTCTGCCATGTTAGTGGCTGCGCCGCTTAGTATTTTAACCTCCATCTAGTATCCGTAATATATAATAGTCCCAAATACCTGTCTTTACCAAGAATCTATTAAATTTACCAAATTATTTTTTAATATGGGAAATTGTACAATTCTAGGGTTTTTGAGATAATTAATCCTCGAGGTAATTGAATTCTGTTTCTGCCGTTGAAGCTCAGTTCTTTAAAACATTCTCGTTTGTACTTACCTACATTTCGGAACTGCACGTTGCAGGGTAACATTACGTCATGTATCCATCTTGAATGTAGACTCTTCGTCAACATACCGCAGCATCTTTCCCATCTGAAAATAAGTAAACAATCGATAAATGATAACGTATCATGCAGAAAGGCTGTTTTTGCGTCAAGTTTAAGAGAAAAAAATTTTCTCGGCAACTTCATATGAAAATATACATATCTAAATCATCACTTGTATGATTTTAGGAGCAAATCAAATGAAAATTTCTGACATTGAAAGCACAGGAACTAGTGTACATCAATTTAAACGTTAGGCCCTCCAAAGCGCCAGACGAAATTGAGTTAGTTTTCGTGCATGCAATTCGTTTGACCACTGACCCAACGAAATTGGTGTATTGATAGATATTTTGATGCAAGAGTAGCATTACAATTTCGAGTTTGTAACTTTTACAATTATGAATCAAAGTACGTAGGTACACGAGTTAGGCGAAAACAAGGCCGGTAGCTTTTGAAATAGTGTAATAGATAATTACAATTTATTATTATTTAGGGCAGAATTCCTTCGGGTGTGGTCCACAATTATCAAAGATTTTAAATCTGTTATCGTTACTGTGGTTAATTGATTAAATAAAAGAGCTTTTAAGGAATCTGTGGATTAAATTAAATTGGGTTCATGGGAGATCATCTTGGGTTGAAAGTCACCCATTCCCATGAAAATTCAAAATGCTTTAATCTACTTCATTTAAGCGTTAATCGATTTCTAGTATTGTAATAGTATATTAAAGTACAAGTGTCATTTGACGAAGATTGTCGCACGATGTAGTTTGCCGCATAAGCCGAGTGCGACAAGTAGACAAATGACACGTGTGCTTTATACTATTTTTTCTATTTCGACTTTTATTTTAAAAAATAAATTATACAAATTATAAATATTGCCTTTAGGCGTTGTATCATTCAGTCTATGTTGGTAATAGACACAGTTCATTTATTTTCATGTTGGCTAACCTGATTCCTGTATTTTCAAACTTCAAACTTTTAATTATTTGGTCATAATTCCATTTTGCGGCAGTTATGATGAATACGGATGACAAACACGTCTCTTGTACCCCACCAGAGATCCAAGAGATTGCCAATGAAGCGACGTTAAATTTACTGCCTGTAAAATCGAAAGTAAAGTACGAGGAGTACAACATTTTTGAAAACTGGCTGGCCGAGAAGGGAGTTCAAAAAGTAAGCAAGAATGTATTGCTGGCATATTTTACTACGCTAAGTAAAAATTAAAAAAGTTCTACCCTTTGGAGTATATATTCAAAATTAATCGGAATTAATACAATCGGTCAAGTTCCTCGTACGTTATTTACACTTTACAGGTTATGTTTACTTTTGATTTGACGGATACCGCTGACGGCAAAAAAGCGAGGGGTACCAATCCAACAAAATAAAAAAAATAATACGTGTCTATTTCTTTCAGCATCATTTCTGTCTAGAAACGCACGCAAAATGGGCCAATCAAGTACGGTTTCGGTATTGTTTCCACATCGAAATAGAAAAACTACTATTTCCTAACGTTTGAAAATTTTTGAACTGAACTATTCTCTTAAAATCATGGTTTTCGCTCAATAAATCAACTTTGACAAGTTCAAATCGCATAGAAAAATTCACACATATAAAGCCAGATCAGGCGCATACCTAATTCATAAAGTACAAGCAATGTTACGAAAAAAACTAATAAACAATTAAGTTCAAAAAATTCAATTTTATCGTTTGTTAAAGTGGTAAGAAAATATTTTCGTGTACTCAAGTAATTTTTTTATTTATTGATTTTCTTTAGGAAACACTTTAGGAACACACTATTTAATTTAATAATTTTAGCTACGGCCTGAATATGATAACTTTATCGAAATCGATCGCCTAAGAAAATCAATAAATATAAATTTTACTTGAGTACACGAAAATATTTTCTTACCACTTTAACAATCCGGTACTCAAAATGGAACAATTCATAGAAAAATTTATCGTTTGTATTTCAGTTTAGCTATATTTTAGAAAACAAAACAGTTATACAACTATAAAAGCGGTGTAATGGTTGTAAAAGCAGTATTAATTGTAATTTTTAAATTTAAGGGAAAAAAATGTTTAAATATTGTCTATCACGCGCTGTGCCCTTCTATTCGGTAGTTGTATTGTACTGTAACTGTCCGAGCGAGAAATTGAGTAAAGCGTATTATAAATGTTCTAACGATTTTGCCTGTTACCACCTCGAATTCTGGCTGGTAAGGCTCAAATGAAGATGGTCATCAAAATGGTGACTAAAACTCACTCTCAAACTCACTTTAACATTTTTAACAAGAATGTCATCATGAGTTTAATGTAACGTATACATTTTTCCACTAATTACCTATTTTATGAAAAAATTTGAAGCCAACAAAAATAAAGATTCTTGATTTAGTTTACTTTAAGTGAGCAAAAAAATTATAATTTGCTTACCAAGTGCCTGCTTAGTGAAAAAGAAATACAAAATCTTTATTTACACTTTTTTAAAAATGGAGGACAAGGTGGCGGGGACAGTTTGGCTGTTAGTTTCTCTTGGTATGCGATAGTATTGGTATAGTATTAAAATAATTATTATTCGTTTAAATTCATATTATCTATTACCGTATACAAATTCTAAATGAAAAACAAAACAAAATTTAAAAAAATTAGAAATGAGCAAAAACATCAAAACGATTGATTATAATTTTGCTGATGAAATTTTTATAGCACGATCAACGACTGTTTTTCACACTCTCAAAATTGATACACTTTGGATGACGTGGGCGTTTTCGTTGTGGAATAGATTTTTTCGCCTCTCAGTTGCACAATAGTATTCCAGCCAACTAATTGCAAAATGGAAATTTTTCCGACGCTTTTGATGGGCACAAAATACATGCATTTGGTCGAATGTCGTCCTCATCACTTTCATCGTCACAAGGAGTAACAAGTTACATGTTCTAAAAGAACAGAAATTCTAAGATGCGGGTGTATTGCAAACAGCTGTACTTTGTGTAAGTACCAGATATGTAAGTACAAAAATACATCAAGTTACTTACAATTGACAATCTTCTAAGCTAAACAAACACCCACCGTCAAAATATTTCCAACTTGGTAGGTAATAATTAGCTTCCTAGCATGAGCTAGATGGCTATTGCGATTACCATTTTTTGGACATGTTAAAATTTTATCTTAGATCATTTTAAGCTACTTTTAAAGAACAAAGTTTTTTTCTAAAACTACTTTAGAAACAACTACTTTCGTCTCTAAAAAGGGTGAATAAAATGTGATTTTCCTCTCTAGTCAGGAAAGTAAAACACAATTGCTGCTTTAATCATCAGTACCATTTAGTACTATTTAAGGATTAATTAAATGTACATCCCATTGAGTGGTACCCTTTAAGGATAGCCTTTTACTGGCTACCGTCCAAATGCCACCAGCCAGTAGACGGGGAATTGATAGCCAGGATATATACATAAGCAAACAGCAGCACCATTTAGTACTGCTCAAGCAATGATTAAATGTGCGTTTAGTTTTTTGATACTTTTAGTATTACATTCGTACTGTTTGCCTTCTAAATCTCGCTAGCCAGTACAGGGGATATTGATGTACGGCAAGCAAGAGTACGATTTTGTACTGCTTAGGTAGTAGTTACATACAAATACAAGTAGGTAGTTGTGTGATAACTTTCAAGGTGTATTAAACGAATATATAAGTGTACAGGGTGTCCCAACGAAAATTCGAAACCAACAAAAATTATGCTTAACTTTTCCGTTTCAAAATTGACAAATTTTTAGGGTTCAAAGGTTCACGCAGATTTTATTTTAGGAGAAGGACTTCCACCGCATAGAATTATTAGAAGCTGTCGGAAACTCGCGCCACATGAAAAAACTCAAAAATTAAAATTTGAATTTTTCCTCCTAATTGGAATAATGAATGGTAAGCAAAAATTTACATAACAAAACATGCAGTTTCAAATAATTTTTTCTTTTTGAATCATTGGTTCTAGATTTACGGATGAATTCCGAAAATCCTCCGAATTTAAAACTTCAACTCAATCGGTTCAATAATTCTAAAACCCCCACCACGAATCCAGGGCGGATTCGTCGGTGGACGGAAGCAAAAAAAATATACTGAAAGCTAACGGAGGAAACAAAATCAGGTACTTATTTTAGTGCATCCATAATGAGATGTTGAAAAATCGCAAATTTTGCCAATCAAAATCATTAACAAATGGGATCAGGTCGACTTATTTTAAGCTCCTGTATCACCCCCTATGTTTATGACATACCATACACCGTTATTCAATATTTAATTTATGCTCGTGAAATCCGTAAGTCATATTAGAGGCAAGGGTGTTTTCCTTGCCTCAATAATTGCGGTTAAACTATCTTATACTAAAAAACTAGAGCTAGGCGAATAATAAGTTTTACACTATTTCCAGTATTTTGCCAAAATAACAAGGAAAGTAGCATTACAATTACACAGAAAGCTAAAGGACAGTTTGTAGTAAACTCACCATTTTACTTGTACCATACACGAGCACTGTGCTTGGTAAGGAACAATTCACTACTGGATATTGGTTGAAATTGTAAGTGCAGATTTGTCATGCGACCTTCACTTTATCAGGTGGTTTTCGAAACTCCAATATCCAGTTTTGTTCACTTTACGCGATGTTAGAGAAATACACTTAAGCGTCTAATGGCTTGATTCACAAACGACAATGATTTATACATTAAACATAACATCAGGTTTAAAACTATTCCACGAACAACTGGCTGGTGTTCGGGAGAACGGGGATAAGTCGAAAATGTCATATTCGACAAAAACGGGTTTAAAGTTTCGTAAGAGTAATAATTATGTTTTGTTGTTTTAAATAAGTTTGAGTTCTAATTTTTTTTATTAAACGCTTTTATTGACACTCTAGTTTACATAAAACATAAATTTACATTTATAAAATGATTGCATAATAAAAAAAATCAAATTATTCCCTTTTTCTCAAAAAAAATTTTTTTTTAACTCAACCCTTTTACACAAATATTAGCATTAATTTTCGCCATCGTAATTCTTGTTTTCTCAATCGGAATCAGCAATTGGGTTAGTTTTTCTTAAAAACATACATCGAAATGGTTCCTCCTTATCTAATATTGTCTTGTCTACCAAACCAGGATTCCTAGAATATTTGAGCCATTTTATGTTCCTCCATACATCCAAAGGACATAAAAATGGTTTTATTATTTAAGTGCGATAGTGGGAAAAATAGGTACATACATGTCTACATATCACCTTTTTCACAAAACAACATTATAGCGTATATGGTAATAAGTCGTCTTATACCACTTTTCACAAACATTGTGGGCTCAATGTATAGACATAAGTGCACTTGCATCACTTTACACACAAGAATCCTTTGCAAATCGACTTATACCCCTCAACACTATATAAATTCCTTGGATAGGATTAAGCTAGACTTATACCCGTTTTCTCATGCAAAGAACTCTACATTTTGAAGTATATGACACACTTATCTCATTTTACCCAAAATTGGACTTATACCCCTTTTCCCGAACACCAGCCAACTGATCTTGAATATATTTTGATCAACATTTATGTGCATAAAAAAATCCTGACAGTAGGTGTATTTTACAGGTCCCCACAGGGAGGTGTTCTGGAGTTTCTCGATTCTTTTGAAAGCGTTATATCTACCGCCTTACCTTGTTCTGATGAGGTTTTATGCCTAGGCGATTTTAATATCGACCAGTTAACTGAATCGGCAGAGTTAGCACACTTTAAGTCAACTATTAAGGGTTTAGGTTTGCTGCAGATTGTTAATGAACCTACCCGAATAGCACTACATAAAACTTCGCTTATTGATTTAATTCTGACAACTAATAACTCAGTTTCCTTCTCATATAGTGGTACAATTGATATGTCAGAGATATCAGATCACGAATTAGTTTATTGCTCCTGTCATAATCTTGGCCGGGTTCAGAAACAGTCTGCGGTGAAAACTTACAGAGATTTTAGTCGGTTTGATCACAGCGAGTTTACTCGGTCACTGAAGTCGATTCCATGGCGCAATATCTATAATATTTCAGATGTCGACGAAATTGTGGAATTTATTAACTCTAATCTATCCGCTGTCTTAGATCTACATGCTCCTTTTAAAATAGCCCGATTTACTAAATCCCCAGCACCCTGGCTGACAGATAATGTTAAGTTGCTAATTTCTTTAAAAGCAAAATCATTGAGTAAATGTAAATCAACAAAATTAGAGAAAGATTGGCTGTACTACAAACAAATACGTAACTACACCTCTATAGCTATAAGAAGAGAGAAGAAAGCTTATCTTCAAACTACCATTAATCGTAACCCTAAATCTTTGTGGTCGTCTTTAAAACTACTTAACATACACTTTATTCCGTATAACTTCCGTTGCACGTCATCATTTTCTGTGACGTAATTACTATGCAATAATGCCAAATCTAGTTTTGAACGATTTAGGTTATGTCACTTGTCAACAAGACAGTGCATTCTTTGTGTGAACAATCCACACCTTAAATAAAATAAAAATAATTTTTATTATTCATTTCGTTAATTGGAACCACAATATACGTACAATATACTTTAATAACTTATGAACTGTACAAATGTAGCATCTCTTTTACAGAGAAAGTACTAAATATAAAATTTTACAGGTTATGTGATATGATGGATGATATTCAAATTAATCGGAATCATCGGAACTGCTTTCGTGTTCAAAGTTTATAATAATAGTAGCAACGTTTTCAAGATCTAATTGCTTTTCTCTTTCGTACCACTCGTGTATTACAGTTTCCGTATCCTTAACTGAATTGCGCCACGTTTCGGAAGTTATCGGTTGTAGTGTTTCTTGTCACATGTTTATGCAATTTTCAATGCTTCGTCCATCTCTACCCATGTGTCGATTGTAGTAATTTTTCGCTATGCCCCAAATATGTTCGATAGGATTAAAAACGCGGTGATAGGGTGGTAATCGTAAAACGAAGTAACCGTATTGCTCGGCTAAGTGGTCAATGCGTTATGCGGTACATTTTAGCTGATTTATTCCTAAAAGTATCAACAAGATTTAGATAATACCAAATAATTTGCGAACGTACTTACTGTGCAACCTTTTCAACAGTTCGGCTTTAAAATCATTTTCGGAGAACTGCACATTATGATCTCCTAACCACACTTTAATGTTGTCTGTTTTCCCGTTATCGAACACAATTACTGACGGGTTATCAAAATTCTTCAGTAATTACTCTTCAAACCAATGCACAGCGAAAGACGTAGAAAATAATCAAAATCAAATCAAACGAAAAGTAAACCAAAAGCAACCTGTCAAATTTACAAATTTAAACGCGACAACATAGCGAAATCCTACCAATTGTTGCGGCCAAAATAAACTACAAGCTTAATGTGTTGCCTAATAAACGAAAGTAAATTTACGTTGGTACGTCGTTTTCTTCAGGCAATGACGTGCAACGGAAGATATACTGAATAGACCGTATATAGTAAAAAGACGTTAGGTGTTATACCTGAACAGCTGAGCAATGTGGAACTGTTGAATGCTGAGTTTAACCCTAATTTTCCTTTACTCATTCCACAAGCCGAATACGATAGAATGATCACTTATTTTCGGCATCACTGTAAGTTTCAGAGTAACAAATTTCAATTTTATGCGACCTCTGAAAGCTTTGTTTTTTCGGTGATTAACAAAATTACTAGCAAAGCTAGTGGGCATAATGGATTGAATATATTTCTTATTAAATCATGCATGCCTTATTTACTGCCCTTTGTTACGTTTGCCATCATGTGTTTAACTAGATCTCTGTTTCCAGCCAGTTGGAAACAAGCTAATGTTATTCCTTTACCTAAAGTCTCCTCCCCTTCCTCATTGAATGATCTGCGCCCAATTAGTCTGTTACCAATACTGTCAAAAGTTTTGGAGAAGTGCATGGTGTTTCAAATGAATGAATATTTGAATAAGTATAACGTACTCCCACTACATCAGTCCGGCTTTAGACAACGGCATAGTTGCGCTACGGCACTTGCGAGTGTAACAGATGACATCATATTAGCAACGGATAAGAAATATTTAACTCTTCTTGTAACTCTAGACTATTCCAAAGCTTTTAACAGAGTCAACCACAATATGTTGCTGGCAATGTTACACTATATTGGATTTAACTGTTACGCGATCAGTTTGATCCGCAGCTACCTAACTAACAGGCTTCAAAGAGTCGTTTGTAATGGCTCAATCTCAGCTTGGAGTTTGGTAAATTGTGGCGTTCCGCAAGGATCTGTTTTGGGACCGTTACTTTTTACAATCTACACGTCGGTAATTCCAGAAAACTTGGTCCACTGTCAATATCATCTATACGCCGATGACACTCAAATATACCATTCGTTTGAACCCAACGATGTAGTGATGGCGTGTGATAGAGTAAATAGAGATTTATCTCATCTTGTACATATTTCTTCTGTACTATCCCTAACTCTGAACCCGTCTAAATCCTATCTAATGCTCTTTGGAAGACAAAATGACAGAGTAAACGTAATGGATGATATTTCAATTTATATTCAAAATTCAAAATTGCAACTGGTAGACTGTGTCAAAAACCTTGGTTTACATCTGGACTATTCCTTAAAATTCGACACACATATAAATAAGTGTCTTCAGCGTGCTTTTGCTAACTTAAAGCAAATCTTTGTAAATCGTGAATACCTTACTGCTGACTTAAAGAAATTATTATGCGACTCTTTAGTGCTATCTGTTTTTAATCATTGTGACGTAGTTTACCATCCATGTTTAACAAACCATAACAAAAAGAGAATCCAAAAGCTCCAAAACTCTTGTTTAAGGTTAATTTACGGTATTCGTAAGTATGATCGTGGAATATCACAAGCACTTGTGGCGACTGAGTGGTTGAACATGAATAATCGCAGATACGTACATTCTGCTTCATTATACTATACGATTTTAAGATCCAAATCGCCTCCATACCTATTCACGAGGTTAAGATTTAGAACTGACGTGCATAATTTAAATCTACGACATAGGGGATTGCTAGATGTCCCTCTCCACAATACTCTCTTTTTCGAACGGTCATTTATTTATCAGTTTACTACCTGCTACAATAGATATTTTAATATATTCAAAATTTCTCCTTCGTTATCGTCTTTTAAAAAAAACATGAAGTGTAGGTTATTAAGTGAGCAATCATATTAGATTTGTAAAAAAAAAAAATTATTTTATATGTATGTATATAACGTGTGAATGATACACTAGGTTGAGTGGTAGAGCAACAGTTGTACGTCCAGGTCAACGTGTTGAACTCCGCCTAGATTATTTTCGTTTTAATTTTATTTACATTATATAATTTCGAAATAAAGGCATTATTATTATTATTATTATTATTATTTATTACATTACATACCTTTAATCATTGGTTCCACAACCGACATGGTAACACAAAAAGACAACCCTATTTTGGAAATTAGTTGCATTATAATCGTAGAAAAATAATCCCGACAAGGATTGTTTTTTTTACCTTTATCGTAACAGACTACGAATAAATCTTTTATTTGGATCTTTCGCTTCTTTGAATTCTCAGATTCTTTCAATTTTTTATGTTTTGATGGGATTTATTATCAAGACCTGATATTTGAGATTTTTGCGATTATTCACATTCTTCCTTTATTATTAAAAAAAAGTTCGACCCCACCGGAAGATTGGCTCATCCGGAACTAGTTCTTAATTTGGGTGCGTAGAATCCAAATCAATTCGTACTTTTTCGATCAGACTTCTCAATCAAAAGTTATAGACTAGAAATTTCGAATTGCAATTTCGAAAAAAAATTCAAAGGGCTGTCACTTTTGAACTAGTAGCCCAATCTTGGAACTGTTTGAAATTATGGATTCTACAGGCCACATTCTATAAGAAAATTTTTTTTCCGGGTCGATCTGAGACAATTTTTTTTTCGGGCTCAAAAAAAGGCAGTGTATAACCTTCCTTTTTTACCAAAAATCGACTACACCAAAATTTCTCGGGAAAACACTTTTTCTTATTAATTTTGGTGCGTAGAATCCAAAACAATTCGTACTTTTTCGATCAGACTTCTCAATCAAAAGTTATAGACTAGAAACCAATTTCGAAAAAAAATTCAAAGGGCTGTAACTTTTGAACTAGTAGCCCAATCTTGGAACTGTTTGAAATTATGGATTCTACAGGCCACATTCTATAAGAAAATTTTTTTTCCGGGTCGATCTGAGACAATTTTTTTTTCGGGGCTCAAAAAAAGGCAGTGTATAACCTTCCTTTTTTACCAAAAATCGACTACACCAAAATTTCTCGTGAAAACACTTTTTCTTATTAACCCTAATTTACAGGTCTGGGGTGAATCGCACCTCACAGCCACTTTCAATGTCCATAAGTTTTTTTTCTGAGGTTATGCATGGAAATACGGCGCGCAGGTGGCGACAGTTAGAATGGGGTTCGTTCCACCCCACGCCCGGAAACTTGAAAGTTTTAGTGGCCAGTAAACTAGGGTTAAGGTAATAGAGGTTCAAGAAAACTCAAATTTAATTTTGAAATATTCGCGTCTGGAATATTCATCTAAAGGATTCTCCTCCGAAATTTCCCCCAGAATTATTCGCCTCCAATTTATCCTCGAAAACTTCATATATTCGCTCCCAAAGATTCGTCTCGGGAAGACGCTTGGAATATTTGCTCTTAGGCCTTCGTCGGAATACTGGGTGAAACTTCTTCTAGGGGAATTTTATGATCAGAAAAGCTCGACCACAAAAGAGTTTAGAATTCCCTCTTATTTAGATAACAAAAGTCAATCCAGTAATCTATATATAATAAAATTTGCCCTCAATGAAATTCGCCTCCCACTTAAATTCGTAATAGAGAGCAGAAGAACACAGAACAGGCTTTAGAAAATTCGGGACGAGAATAAAACGAATCATAGGGGATACAAGGAAAGGAATAAAAGCAATTAAAAATAAGCAGAGACAAACACTAACAGACACAAAAGAAATACTGGAATCATGTAAAGAACATTACAGAATAATGTATAACCGTTGAGTGAATTTAATTACTCAATGGTATAACACAACGGAGCCAGAAGAACAAGTGGAACATCAACAAATAATTAAGAGAGAAGAACTTATACCCAGTACTTCCAATTTTTTACTGGTTCTTATATTCTGAATTTCATATGACATTATATATTTCTGAATTTAAATTTTGTATTTCTACATTTTTCCGAATGTGACATACTGCGATATTCCCTTGAACGCGGCTTCATTTCTATTGATATGGTACTGGGTCTAATAGGATGTTTCTACGGAAACTTCACGCACTCAGCCCTTTCAGTAAAGTATGACGTTTCGCGTCAAATCATTTTTTTCACATAGTGCATGCATTAATCAAAATTTAATTTGTTCCCAATAAAGCACGGCCAGAGAAACATGCTGCATTTCTCCCTATTCCAACTTCTTGTCATGTACAACAATAATAATTCCCAAAAGAGGAATTACCCCTCGAAAATTTATTCAACGCCATTCGATCCTTATTATTATCATTCGCGATTTCCCTATAAATTATTCCAAAACGCGAATTGCTCATAATAAATGAAAATAATCAATATCGTCCTGAAACCTCGAGGAAAACTCATAAATATTCTTCCGAAATGAGTGGTTCAATTCAGACTCAACCCTAATAAAGTTTATAAATCACAGTAAGTGAGATGAATAAGTCGGGCGTAATCGGCAAATGCACCGAACCCACAGGACCCTGCCCGCCGTAATGAATCCCAATTAGTTGCCTCATAAAGCAGCTGTGTTATCCTCTTCTGTTTCTGCCGTGTCCAGCTTCACCTGGAAATCCCTATCGTATACTATCGTGCGCCGTAATTTGTTGAGCAATTTCTAACCTTAACTGTTATTCTTCCTGTTTGTTTCATGTAGGTAAAACGGCGTTTCTTTTCGATCAGTCGGCGCTCCAGTCAGAGGAGAAAACGTGCCAATCTAAGCGGGAAGGGTGGCGTGTGCACGAATACGTCTAAAGTAAATTTTATTACATAAATGACGTCGGTTAGAAGTAGGCCTGTAATTAAGCCCTAACTAAAATCGTGTGTACGCACATCGCTAATTATACATTTAGGGCACTTAGTGCCATAAGTCAAAAAAGTTGGTGCTAACCGCTTAAATCAACTAGTAATTAACGTTCCTAGTAGTTAAAAGATACCGAAGATAATTTAATTTAGACTTTATCCGCAGTAGTTGAGTTTGCTGAGCATCCACTTCAAGTTCTTGCAAAATCCAGAATGCTAATGGTAAAGATATTCATTTGTTTGTTTAAACTCGTTATAAAGTCAGTTCGTTGTAATAAAATCCAGCTCTGATTGTCTGTAATATGTTTATACAAACTAAGATTTAGTATGCAAGGAATGCTTGAACAAGTCTCTATGTAATTTAAAGTCTTCCGCGACTTTCAGTATTGTTGTACTGTTCCCCAGATCTTTGCTGCTGCCCGCTTCTTGTTTACTGCAATTAGTTTGCCAGAGGATTTGAATAATAATTCATTTTCCGAGCTTGTTTGACACATCACTGCGCTTCCATTGTTATCATCACCATAGTTATACCTTATTCTGTCGCCAAACTATTCCGCACACTTTGATGGGAAGATTAACAAACTTGTGTTGGTATCGAGGCAAATTAGTTACGCCAAATTGGCGGTTTTGCGGTAGCGTCGCGCGATTTTTTGCGCTCCTGTCCAAAATGCGATTAGTGATATCATCAGAGATGGGAACAATGAATGCGCGGCTTAATTCAACTAAATATTATATAAGACAAACGGCCTTTCAGGGTGTTAATGGCAAAAAGCTAATCCCTAGACATAACATTGCGGGTAGACGTAGCAAAAACGGCATGTGTACCTTATTATGATTAAAAAGGCTACGAAAGTTTTGTGCGTACTTCTAATGCACTGCAGACCATTAGCAGCTTCTTACTTCAACCCGTTTTAAAAGCACACTTCATTACAACATATGTGCCGAAAGAAACACTTTCGGTTTTGTGTTCACCACGTCGCATATATAATTTGTCATTTGACAATAATATGGTACATTTTGTACTCATATGTCCACAAAAGTTTGCTTATTGTTATGCCCTGTGGTCCATTATTTGCAAGCAACAAGAGATAAGAAGGGGACTTTCTTAGATCAAAGCGCAAGAAGGGAAATTTAATCCTACAATCCCTTAGTACACTCAATACAATAATCATTACAATTTTCATGCACTGTACCTATGTAGTTTAATGTGGCGTAGAAATATGAAATATATTAAATTGTAGCTTGTAGATAGGTTCATCCAAAATTTACGATGAGAATGTAATTGTTTTTAACCGTCTTGAAGCCCACAAGGTGTTCTGAGTCGCAAAACAACGCAGCTTTTCAATTTTTAAGACACAGTTCAGTACCCCAGAGCAAAAGTGTATTAAGTTCATATTTTCGACTTTTTAGCACACCTTGATGATTCAAATTTCGCGCTCTTTGCACTAATATATCTGAACTGACGCTAGGACTTAAAATATCGGAAATATCATTTTATGAACAATATTAAGTCCACATTACTTCCGAAACAAAACGGTAACATCTGTATTTTGCAGTATTAAGTCCAACATAATACATTCTTTATCCAAAGCAAAACAATATCATGTAACAAAAAAAATATTAAGTCCAACATACACCTGTTCAACATTAGTATTAAGTCCATAAATCACTTTGCTTTTGTAGTTCTAACCTTAAATTTTGTTTTGATTTCATTAGCCCAAATCTTGCTGTTTTTAGCGCATTTTTGCAAAAATTTTTTTTTGTAAAAAGTAGCTTTTAATCTCACTTTGGCTGGCTGGCTGGCTGGCTGGCTGGTCGGCTGGCTGGCTGGCTGGCAGTAAATGCGCGCCCGTAGAAAAACGCTTGTAAAAAGACAAAGAGTGTACATGTAACTATCGGGGCCGTGTAATTAAGAACGTTAGGGATGGGGCTACAAGATTTGGAGTCGACGACATCTGGACGCCATCTCCGAGCGTATTATACTAACCTGGAGATTTTTCAGTTTTTATCTATCTTTCTTCTACAGTTTTTCTCCGATTGTTTTCAAATTGGTGTCGTCGGGAAGATCTTGTCAACGCGCACAACTCCTGCGTGGCGGAATTTTGTTTTTTTTTTCCTAGGGGCGAAATAAACCACCTTTTGCGCGGCGCGCTTCGAGGGGTAGTCGACTTTGGGCGCCCAAAAGTTTCTTACAGCGCGAATCGCGGTCTCTCTTTCTCGTGTCACTAATAGAAGGTCGAGCTATGTGAAGTACCCAAAAGTTGAATACGATTTTATGCCGGGATTTTAGCGAAATCTACCAAAATGTGAATTACGAATGAACGGGACGCGGAACTGTGTATCGACAAAGGGAATGTGGTAACCCCCGACGAGATCTTACTGATGGTGCAGTCGAAACTTCAAATCCGAATTGTTGCGGGTGATCAGAAGTGGGTGTCGACAAAGGGAATATGGTAACCCCCAAAGGATTTTACTGATGGTGGAGTCAAAACTTCAAACCGCGAATTGCAAGTGCACGGTAAGTGAGAAAATGGTACCGACAAAGTGAACGTGGTAGCTTTCGGCAAGATCTTATTGATGGTGGCGTCAATATTGGCTAATAAAACACTGATCTGCCACACAAAAATGCGCTGAAGTCCCTTCGATCTCACACGAGGACTTTGATCATTTTTAGCTCCATGGTTTGGTGGCGAACGATGGAGTTTTAGAAATCAAGTGCCCATATAAGACTGGTGACTTATACCTTTAAATGTGATTTTCTCAATGCCAACCAAAATAGTTTACGTATATCAGACAATTATTATTATCAAGTTCAAGGTTTTTTAGAAGTAGCAAATAGATTAGGTGCCATCTTGGATTTTTACTCATTTTGATACAGTTTCTCTTTGTAACCAGGTATAATTAGTGATCATTCAAATAATAAACATTAGTAAAATTACAATTTTCATTTTTCTTCATATCCTGCTTAAAAAAAAAAGGCCAAAAATAAATAAATAAAGTGTTTTGGAAACACTTTCGCAAACCTTGTAAAGATATATTGCTAGGTCTTCTTATAAATATTCTCCGAGTCTCGTCTTGTTCTTTCGGAAATATCTTTGGAAATATTTTTGTTCTTTCCTTGGAAATACTGGTAGAAAATCCTCAAGGAAGTGTTTTCAGGAAACTTTTCTGAGATCCCGGATTTTTAAACAAATGTTTATTGGAAATCCTACTAAGTTTTTTTGAAATTTTGCCAGCGATGATGAATAAACTTTTCGAAATCTCCTTACAGATGTTCGAAATTTTCAAAATCATGCCAGAAGTCGCACTAGAAGCTTTTATTTTTATTTTCCTCTACCAACCCAACCCACTATACATTTACAAATATATATATGCCCGAATCGGGATTCGAACCAGAGACCCTTAGTAACTCCACTGCGCCACAGGGGCGGACGAAACTTTTCTACTGTCTGTGAAGTTAGCAAAAGCAAGTGGATTGATGCTCTTTTGGAATATAAAATAACTCTTTCGCTGAACCTGTTACATAATTCTGATTATGAGCTGCTATTTCAATTTTAAAACTTAAACCTATAGGTAATAAATATGTGGATATGGAAAGAGGCAGTGAGGTGGGACAGGGGGCACCAAAACTAAGTCGCGTTTTTCATTATTTAAGGACGACTTTTGCTCTTAAATGGGTTGTCGTTTTTAATAAATGCGGAAATTGGAACACACTGTATAACCAAAAAGATTTTCTAGTTATGCATGAGTTTTTTTCTATTTATGGTAGGTTAGTCGTAATTTTGCTTTGCCAGACCGATGCCCCTCCCTATGTATTATAGTAGGAAAGTGTGCAAATGTAGAAAGTCGATACGTTACGTATTTATTAACTATCCTCCAAATTGTTTATAATTTTGTTTTGGATGTCTGCCCGTCTGTGTGGATGATAGCTTTGCTTAAAACGGTTCAAATGTTCGTATTATTTTTCAGCTACATAGATTGAACACTTTTTTGTAAAATTCAATAAAAAATGTTTGTTCGTATTTGTTGTTTTTCTTGTGGTAACAAAATATTGTTTTTTTTACATTTAAGAACATCTTTTTTGCTACAATAGAATTAAAACCCACAGTAAAAACTAACTGATACTCAATCTTTAACAAATAGGTCAAGACAGTGTGTCATTTCTTTTCAAACATCTCTTCAACTGAAGTCATAAAAAAGTAAAAAGTTTCAGTTTCTTTGGAAGGTATCCGAATTTTTGTAATTTCTAACCAGCATGTGTTACAAAAATTGTGCTATTTTGCTTCGTATCTCGTACAGTGTCCGATATCCGGAAGATCTCTAATTTCCTCTACTCATCGTGAGCTTCTCGGTAAGTCATTCGTAAATTTCTGAAAATACTTCTTAAACCTCATTCTTGTCTTCATCTTTACTGATGAATGATGATCGTAGCTCATGGTATAGACACTATCTGACTGATTTTTCGCAAATCATTCCTAAATTTCCATAATGGAAAGAAAGAAGAAAGTTAATTGATTTCTCGAAAATTCTTTGCAAGGTATGGTATGTATGGAATAAAACAGAAAGTGAATATACAGTTTGTGAGAGAGTGAAATATTGATTTCTTTATTGTTGCGTAATTGATACGATCATGTGATTGTTACATCATAATAGAAACATATTACACGAGTCGTCTATTGAAATTACGTAATTATGCCAATCATCAGTAGGTTTTCGGAACGTTTACAGTACTTCTGTCCGCAAAACGTTACGTTTCGTATCCCGCTGTATGGCCATGGCGACTAATGGAATATAACAGATTTCAAACGACGATGACAAAATATGAAATTAAGGATCTGCTATAAAACGAATCCGTTTTGTTACCAGCGGGAGTGTACATTTTTTAATTATAATGTATGTTATGTTGTCTAGGTTGGCATCTACAGTATTTCGATCGTATAAGTATACATTGGCGTAGACCCCAAGGATTTGGCCCTGCATGTGGTAAATTATGATTTTAACAAAAGCAGTATAACAATAAATTGTCGAAAAGGACTGCAATATACTAGAACTAGAGTTGGTCAGTAAGCTTTCTTTTCATTGTTGCAGAAAATTAAATTAAATGTATCTTTGTCTTTGTTTTTAAAATGGAACAGTTGTCCGAAAACCGTATTTTGTAACAAACGAAATGAAGATACCGATATCTTTCGATTCCGGTTTGCTTTGTCGGAGACTGTATGTTCCTGGAGGTTTGCATTATTCTCATCTTAATATAACACATTCGCATTCCGATCTTTTATAAATTTACGTTTGTTAGAATTATAAATATAATAGGTACAGTTAGTAACACTATGTGGTTAAATGTTTCGCAGTGACAACATCAATAACTTCATGGAGTATGTGTGATTATAAAGAAACGACTTCTTGCTACTTGCGTGTCTTTCCGCCATCACTATTCCTCCATGCACTTTTATGGAATTACGCGCTCACCCTGATTAAAATTTAGAATCTCGTTGCTAATTTACCATTTCATTTCAATTAAGTTATGTTTTCGGTGACATTTTTCGGATGAACGCGTGAATTGCAACTGGGCGTACATGCCAAATTCTCATCGATATAAATTCGAAATGTGACCATCTCCTAATGTGTTACCTACATTTTAAGAAAAACGTTTTTATACGCACCGTTACTATGGATACTATAAAATCAATGTTACTTACTTAATGAGAAATATTCACAGTTTTAATGATTTGCCGTTTCAGGGAGTGACATTTTTGGTAAATTGTATCTCATTCGAGCGTGTAATAATACATTATGCGTCCAAAGGTACCGAATTGTGTTTTCTAGTACGTGAAGTTCGCGTTAAGACCATCGATGTCGGATTATCTGGTTGTCCGTTGTGATGTGTTGCTATGAATCAGTCCGATTAACTGGAGAGATCTATACAGGGTGTAAGATTGCATTGTACTCCCCCATATTGGTTTATTTCAAGAGGGCTTGTTGGTTGCTATATGATTACATGTTACGGGAAGTTAAGCGGGTTAATCCAGGAAAAGGAGGTTAAGATTCAAATTTTATTTCAAAGAAGATTGAGGACTCAAAATTGTGTTGTTGAGGTATTTATTGCAGCAATGAAGGATCTCTAAATTGTCTATAAAAACGCAGCAATGGCCGGAGTTTAGGATCTGGGTGGGAAAGGGAGATTTTAACATTGGAAATGTTTATGGTATATGGTATCGTATGTTTTTACTGATTTTATGGTAGGATTTTCCTTAGTTTGCGCGCACACAACCAGGCGATGTTAGGGAAACCTTCTTCGGGACAAAAACCCTAGCACAGCCTACACAAATACACGAACTAAATTAACAGGACAACAAAAGCAAAATAAAATCCACAAAACATTTCAAAATGTGTATCACTAAAAATCAGGTCACGAATTTCAAAATACGTCATATTTTTTCGAAAAACATCAACGTGCATCGTTCCAGCTGGTTATTGAACGTCGCAAGGGTGATAAACTTTCGCCTAACTTGTTCGTCGATCTTCCTGTTTTCGTCATGGTAATAATGGAACCTTCAGATCTCTCCACGAATAGCATACGAGTAATAAGTATCATCTTAATCTGAATAATCTTCTGCTGTTTTGGGAGTATCTACAACGCGACTTTTCCAACACTTATAAAATCGATACATGATATTTACAATTATACCTAAACATACTTCTTAATTTAAGTTTTGTTACGAGTGTAGCCAACCTTAATTGTAATGTAACGTTTATTTGAAGTACAGTAGGTTGTGAAAAATGCAAAATTCGTGCCGCATCTTAACACCACAGTACTAAACGTTGCTGTTGTGCATTTACAGCTTATTGATGGCCTTTGACATTTTATTACATGTATTTTACGTGCTTGTGGAGTTCGAATTATTTAGTATCTTTCAATTTACGTACGCTTCACCCTAATTGATCACTTTATTTAATTATGCACGTTTGGAAATCATTTAGCGTATAATATCGAATCCCGTATGTTCAATGAAGTACGTCATTGCAATTTGACATACCTACATCACTTTTAATTTTTAAGTAACGGGATAGATTTGTAGACACGCGCTCGATACTCCGTCGGAATCTATCTAATGTAATACATTTTTCCTAATAAATTCCATCTGTTTAGTTAAGAAAAATCAACGCTCCTTATTAGAATAGTCCTCATATAAGGAAGAATTAAATTTATTAAATTACGCACTCTTGTATACAAAATTAATTCTCTGTCTTGCATTTTCTAACTGACCGCATAGTTATAATAGTTATTTGATTGTAAAGATTTGTTTTCCATTCAGTTAATGGACCATTATGTACAGTAATGGAGATTGCCAACTAAGGACGGATTTACTACGAGTAGCCCTGACCTACCGCTTAACGGTGAAGGTTATTTTCAATCTTTAACATCAATTCGCATATATAGGTATATTAGTAATACATATGCAATAATTCATCCTCATTCCATCTATTATGTAATGCTATGCGATTATGATCACAGATATCTCATCTAGAAAATGAAAGGTTATGTTGATTTGTAAATGGAGATAATGTGAGAAGCTAATCTGAGTGTTGACAACCCAATGAAATCGCGATCCTATAAGGTCATTTGATTACTATTTAGGCCAGTGCAGGTATCTACTCAAAAAAGCATAAAAACTAGTAACAGCATTAGGCTCATTGGAGTGGCAACTTATAAAATTAAACTATCCGAATGGAGGAGGATGCAATGGGGGTGGAAAATGGTTTTTCGTAATTTCTAACTAAACTGAACCTCCTATCAAAGAAAGTCACATGTAAAAGTTGTTTCGTGAAAAATCGGAAAAGCTGGTTTTTTGTTTTTAATTTTTTTTTCGCAAAAATTACTCGTTTTTGTGTCTCAAACAAGTAGTAATTTTGTTGTAAATTCTATTTTGGTTTTTACTTAAAAAGAGGTCCCATCTTCAACCGAAAATGCCAAGAATTGTCCAGAAATCAGTTTTCAGATAGTTTAAAAACGTCATTATATTAATTGAAAAAATCTGAAAACAAGTGATTTGAAAAGTTTTATTGTTTATTAATATTTACAGTTGAAATGCTTGTTTTTATGTTACATTAATAAATGAAGTAATTACAAATGGTTTGAGTATTAATTAATTCATTTTGGATGGTTTCAGCCATAAAAATTATGATAAAGCGCATTTTTTATACCGAAATAGTTGGGTTATAAGATAGTAGCATTTATAGATGTTCATCTTCTTTCTAGATGGAGAGGGGGCATATAAACATTTAAAGGCCGCTTGGCATACATTCAAAGTCTATGCTGTATAATGCAAGAAGAATTCTCCTAAATATTATTTTTCTTTTTGTAGGGACCCTCGTCCAACATTTTCGAGATATTCGCAATCAAGTTTTCACTAGTAGATGTATCTCGTCCAGACGTGCCATTTTCCCTTTATGAGTACCCTCTTCTGACACTTTGTTTTCCACTCGGTTTTCCAGATATTCACTTCGACTTCACCTATAGATATGTCTCGTCCAGACGATTAATTTTGCCGTTGTAAGTGCTCTCCTTCGATAAACCGTTTTCGAGATATTTGTTTTTATAAAGTTTTGACATCACCAATGGATATAGTTCTTCCAGACGTCCTAATCTTTCTTGCTCTTGATATATAAGGAGTCGAGGAGAAGGACTTTTGTTGGTAGAAATTAATTCCTTTCATTACAGTACCATGAAGGATAAACTCAACCCCCCACACCCTATTTTAATACGAGGTAAGAAAGAAGGGCGTAGTCAAAATCAATTTTTTTAATTCTTAAAAAAGTTAAAAAGTTAATGTATTAAATTAATATGATTATAAGATAACATTTCCCACCATCTAATTCTCCAATAAATGTTTACATTACTTGAACCTACCTAGTTATCCTAATTATTTGAATACAATTGAGTTTCGTTTACAAATTTTTGTCAACTTAAGTATTACTTATATGAGCGTGAGCATCTTCCTCTACTTGTGTACAGAAAAATCTTGATCCGCTCTCTGGACCTAATATTGAAAGGGAACATTGTCCACAAAATATAAAGAAAACAGGTAAACAAAAAATATTTCATGTAACAAAATTCTTTTGTAGTTCGTTTGGCGGTAGGCCATCGCTCTTCTTAACCGCACAGTCATTATGTTGCTTGCATTTGGTAATCAATAATAACCACTAATAATAACACCAAAATCTTCATCTATAATCACTGGTTGATTGACTAACAAAAAGTGGTAGTAAGAAAAGCACAAAATTGTAGTTTCTCATTTTATTTTGGGATAATTAAAGGGGTCGACGAAGGAGGAGTTTATTCAGTGCAAAACACGTACCCAATGTGTGAGGTAGTACTACACTCATACCCGCTAGCAATCTACGGGGCCGTTAAACCCCTATAATAACCAGTTCTATTTTTAACCATGACACATTGCCATCGTAACGTTAGTACCATATAGGGTTTATCATATTAATTAAAATCGGATTGGTAGGACGAACATAAATGAAGAAATAATATAAGGTCAATTATAAGATGGCG
>NW_022170511.1:37945755-37998441 GCF_008802855.1 Photinus pyralis
ATCAGAAATAAAATATTTGGGAATAATTTTTGATTCAAGAATGAACTGGACCAAGCATATTAATAAAACTATCCACAGCTGCAAAACTACACTTAATTTAATTAAAGTAATAGCCCACCATAAATGGGGATCTTCCGAAAAAACACTTTTTACATTATTCAAGATGCTAATAGTCCCGAAAATCGAATATGGAGGTATTATATATAACACCGCAAACAATAATCTTTTGAAAAGAATTGACACAATCTATAACAGCGGATTACGACTGGTAACGGGTGCTTTCCACACAACTCCCGTAATAAGTCTTTACGCTAAGATGGGGTTTCTTCCCCCGCACTACAGAAGACAAGTCAAATTACTAAAATATACAATAAATGTCCTCTCAAATCAATCTAACCCGAACTATCCGGCCTTTAATCTCCCTCTTTACCAAAATACATTTCGGCACTCTCAGGGACAAATTTTACCAATACCAATACAAGCGAAAAATATCCTCTCTGATCTAAACCTAACAATGATTACGCAAAATTCCTACAGCAGTATTCCAATTTATACACATCCTCCACTGATAAACCTAGAATTAACTTCCTGTAGCAAAACAGACACGCCGCCAGAGTTATTTAAAATAAAACTACGAACTATCTTAAGTCAATATCCAGACTATATAAAGATCTTCACAGACGGATCTAAAGAAAGTGGAAAAGTCGGAAGTGCTTTCGTGTGTCCGGATAAAAACATTTGCGAAAAACAGCGTCTGATAGAATATAGTTCAAATTACAGTGCCGAACTTTGTGCTTTAAAAATGGCGTTGAAATTTGTCGAAAATAATGTCAACAATAATTTCCTGATACTGTCAGACTCTAAAAGTGCTCTTCAATCCATAAAAAATTTATATCCTACAAACAGTTACGTAAAAGACATTCACAAAATTTTATATAAAATTCAAGAACTGAACAAAAACGTTACATTCATTTGGATTCCAAGTCACATAGGTATACTGGGAAATGAAGAAGCTGATGCAAAGGCGAAAGAAGCTTCCGAATTCCAATTACAAACAGTAGACGACAGTACAGTTTCACCAGAGGATACCAAACATTTCATAAATACAACCATTTTCCAAAAGTGGTATGAGGACTGGGAAAACATCCAAAACAACAAACTACGAAAAATACAGCAAACACCAACTTACTGGAAACCAAAAGTGAAGCTAAATAGAAAACAGCAGGTTATTATATCAAGACTACGACTAGGACATACAAAACTGACTCACAAACATATCTACGAAAAGACACCGCCACCTAACTGTGATGTTTGTGACATACCTCTCTCAGTAGAACATATATTGTGCGAGTGTACAAAATTTAATATAGAACGAATACAGTACGGGATACCAAGAGACATTACGAATGTGTTTGAAATAGACATATTAAAGTTATTGGGTTATTTAGAAAATACAAACCTGTTAGATGAGATATAGATCACTCATGTAAATTTTTAAGTTAAGTTTAATGGTGTAAAAGACCTAAGCTGTTCAATGCACCTTAAATAAATTAATAAAAAAAAAAAAAAAAAAAAAAAGTTTTTTTTATTTATTGATTTTCTTTAGGAAACACTTTAGGAACACACTATTTAATTTAATAATTTTAGCTACGGCCTGAATATGATAACTTTATCGAAATCGATCGCCTAAGAAAATCAATAAATATAAATTTTACTTGAGTACACGAAAATATTTTCTTACCACTTTAACAATCCGGTACTCAAAATGGAACAATTCATAGAAAAATTTATCGTTTGTATTTCAGTTTAGCTATATTTTAGAAAACAAAACAGTTATACAACTATAAAAGCGGTGTAATGGTTGTAAAAGCAGTATTAATTGTAATTTTTAAATTTAAGGGAAAAAAATGTTTAAATATTGTCTATCACGCGCTGTGCCCTTCTATTCGGTAGTTGTATTGTACTGTAACTGTCCGAGCGAGAAATTGAGTAAAGCGTATTATAAATGTTCTAACGATTTTGCCTGTTACCACCTCGAATTCTGGCTGGTAAGGCTCAAATGAAGATGGTCATCAAAATGGTGACTAAAACTCACTCTCAAACTCACTTTAACATTTTTAACAAGAATGTCATCATGAGTTTAATGTAACGTATACATTTTTCCACTAATTACCTATTTTATGAAAAAATTTGAAGCCAACAAAAATAAAGATTCTTGATTTAGTTTACTTTAAGTGAGCAAAAAAATTATAATTTGCTTACCAAGTGCCTGCTTAGTGAAAAAGAAATACAAAATCTTTATTTACACTTTTTTAAAAATGGAGGACAAGGTGGCGGGGACAGTTTGGCTGTTAGTTTCTCTTGGTATGCGATAGTATTGGTATAGTATTAAAATAATTATTATTCGTTTAAATTCATATTATCTATTACCGTATACAAATTCTAAATGAAAAACAAAACAAAATTTAAAAAAATTAGAAATGAGCAAAAACATCAAAACGATTGATTATAATTTTGCTGATGAAATTTTTATAGCACGATCAACGACTGTTTTTCACACTCTCAAAATTGATACACTTTGGATGACGTGGGCGTTTTCGTTGTGGAATAGATTTTTTCGCCTCTCAGTTGCACAATAGTATTCCAGCCAACTAATTGCAAAATGGAAATTTTTCCGACGCTTTTGATGGGCACAAAATACATGCATTTGGTCGAATGTCGTCCTCATCACTTTCATCGTCACAAGGAGTAACAAGTTACATGTTCTAAAAGAACAGAAATTCTAAGATGCGGGTGTATTGCAAACAGCTGTACTTTGTGTAAGTACCAGATATGTAAGTACAAAAATACATCAAGTTACTTACAATTGACAATCTTCTAAGCTAAACAAACACCCACCGTCAAAATATTTCCAACTTGGTAGGTAATAATTAGCTTCCTAGCATGAGCTAGATGGCTATTGCGATTACCATTTTTTGGACATGTTAAAATTTTATCTTAGATCATTTTAAGCTACTTTTAAAGAACAAAGTTTTTTTCTAAAACTACTTTAGAAACAACTACTTTCGTCTCTAAAAAGGGTGAATAAAATGTGATTTTCCTCTCTAGTCAGGAAAGTAAAACACAATTGCTGCTTTAATCATCAGTACCATTTAGTACTATTTAAGGATTAATTAAATGTACATCCCATTGAGTGGTACCCTTTAAGGATAGCCTTTTACTGGCTACCGTCCAAATGCCACCAGCCAGTAGACGGGGAATTGATAGCCAGGATATATACATAAGCAAACAGCAGCACCATTTAGTACTGCTCAAGCAATGATTAAATGTGCGTTTAGTTTTTTGATACTTTTAGTATTACATTCGTACTGTTTGCCTTCTAAATCTCGCTAGCCAGTACAGGGGATATTGATGTACGGCAAGCAAGAGTACGATTTTGTACTGCTTAGGTAGTAGTTACACATACAAATACAAGTAGGTAGTTGTGTGATAACTTTCAAGGTGTATTAAACGAATATATAAGTGTACAGGGTGTCCCAACGAAAATTCGAAACCAACAAAAATTATGCTTAACTTTTCCGTTTCAAAATTGACAAATTTTTAGGGTTCAAAGGTTCACGCAGATTTTATTTTAGGAGAAGGACTTCCACCGCATAGAATTATTAGAAGCTGTCGGAAACTCGCGCCACATGAAAAAACTCAAAAATTAAAATTTGAATTTTTCCTCCTAATTGGAATAATGAATGGTAAGCAAAAATTTACATAACAAAACATGCAGTTTCAAATAATTTTTTCTTTTTGAATCATTGGTTCTAGATTTACGGATGAATTCCGAAAATCCTCCGAATTTAAAACTTCAACTCAATCGGTTCAATAATTCTAAAACCCCCACCACGAATCCAGGGCGGATTCGTCGGTGGACGGAAGCAAAAAAAATATACTGAAAGCTAACGGAGGAAACAAAATCAGGTACTTATTTTAGTGCATCCATAATGAGATGTTGAAAAATCGCAAATTTTGCCAATCAAAATCATTAACAAATGGGATCAGGTCGACTTATTTTAAGCTCCTGTATCACCCCCTATGTTTATGACATACCATACACCGTTATTCAATATTTAATTTATGCTCGTGAAATCCGTAAGTCATATTAGAGGCAAGGGTGTTTTCCTTGCCTCAATAATTGCGGTTAAACTATCTTATACTAAAAAACTAGAGCTAGGCGAATAATAAGTTTTACACTATTTCCAGTATTTTGCCAAAATAACAAGGAAAGTAGCATTACAATTACACAGAAAGCTAAAGGACAGTTTGTAGTAAAAGGCTATCAAGCTAAACTTAATGCACTGTCGGCGCTTAAAGGAAATGATTGACATACAAAGACATCGGTCATAAGAATATAAAAATAAGGGTATTTAGAACTCACCATTTTACTTGTACCATACACGAGCACTGTGCTTGGTAAGGAACAATTCACTACTGGATATTGGTTGAAATTGTAAGTGCAGATTTGTCATGCGACCTTCACTTTATCAGGTGGTTTTCGAAACTCCAATATCCAGTTTTGTTCACTTTACGCGATGTTAGAGAAATACACTTAAGCGTCTAATGGCTTGATTCACAAACGACAATGATTACATTACATACCTTTAATCATTGGTTCCACAACCGACATGGTAACACAAAAAGACAACCCTATTTTGGAAATTAGTTGCATTATAATCGTAGAAAAATAATCCCGACAAGGATTGTTTTTTTTACCTTTATCGTAACAGACTACGAATAAATCTTTTATTTGGATCTTTCGCTTCTTTGAATTCTCAGATTCTTTCAATTTTTTATGTTTTGATGGGATTTATTATCAAGACCTGATATTTGAGATTTTTGCGATTATTCACATTCTTCCTTTATTATTAAAAAAAAGTTCGACCCCACCGGAAGATTGGCTCATCCGGAACTAGTTCTTAATTTGGGTGCGTAGAATCCAAATCAATTCGTACTTTTTCGATCAGACTTCTCAATCAAAAGTTATAGACTAGAAATTTCGAATTGCAATTTCGAAAAAAAATTCAAAGGGCTGTCACTTTTGAACTAGTAGCCCAATCTTGGAACTGTTTGAAATTATGGATTCTACAGGCCACATTCTATAAGAAAAAATTTTTTTACGAGGCGATCTGAGACAATTTTTTTTTCGGGGCTCAAAAAAAGGCAGTGTAAAACCTTCCTTTTTTACCAAAAATCGACTACACCAAAATTTCTCGGGAAAACACTTTTTCTTATTAACCCTAATTTACAGGTCTGGGGTGGATCGCACCCCACAGCCACTTTCAATGTCCATAAGTTTTTTTTCTTTCAATATTTTGGCCTGGGAGCTCGAGTACCTTCCAAGTTTGTTCTTTTCTATCTGGGGTTCGTTCCACCCCACGCCCGAAAAACTTGAAATTTTTAGTGGCCAGTAAACTAGGGTTAAGGTAATAGAGGTTCAAGAAAACTCAAATTTAATTTTGAAATATTCGCGTCTGGAATATTCATCTAAAGGATTCTCCTCCGAAATTTCCCCCAGAATTATTCGCCTCCAATTTATCCTCGAAAACTTCATATATTCGCTCCCAAAGATTCGTCTCGGGAAGACGCTTGGAATATTTGCTCTTAGGCCTTCGTCGGAATACTGGGTGAAACTTCTTCTAGGGGAATTTTATGATCAGAAAAGCTCGACCACAAAAGAGTTTAGAATTCCCTCTTATTTAGATAACAAAAGTCAATCCAGTAATCTATATATAATAAAATTTGCCCTCAATGAAATTCGCCTCCCACTTAAATTCGTAATAGAGAGCAGAAGAACACAGAACAGGCTTTAGAAAATTCGGGACGAGAATAAAACGAATCATAGGGGATACAAGGAAAGGAATAAAAGCAATTAAAAATAAGCAGAGACAAACACTAACAGACACAAAAGAAATACTGGAATCATGTAAAGAACATTACAGAATAATGTATAACCGTTGAGTGAATTTAATTACTCAATGGTATAACACAACGGAGCCAGAAGAACAAGTGGAACATCAACAAATAATTAAGAGAGAAGAACTTATACCCAGTACTTCCAATTTTTTACTGGTTCTTATATTCTGAATTTCATATGACATTATATATTTCTGAATTTAAATTTTGTATTTCTACATTTTTCCGAATGTGACATACTGCGATATTCCCTTGAACGCGGCTTCATTTCTATTGATATGGTACTGGGTCTAATAGGATGTTTCTACGGAAACTTCACGCACTCAGCCCTTTCAGTAAAGTATGACGTTTCGCGTCAAATCATTTTTTTCACATAGTGCATGCATTAATCAAAATTTAATTTGTTCCCAATAAAGCACGGCCAGAGAAACATGCTGCATTTCTCCCTATTCCAACTTCTTGTCATGTACAACAATAATAATTCCCAAAAGAGGAATTACCCCTCGAAAATTTATTCAACGCCATTCGATCCTTATTATTATCATTCGCGATTTCCCTATAAATTATTCCAAAACGCGAATTGCTCATAATAAATGAAAATAATCAATATCGTCCTGAAACCTCGAGGAAAACTCATAAATATTCTTCCGAAATGAGTGGTTCAATTCAGACTCAACCCTAATAAAGTTTATAAATCACAGTAAGTGAGATGAATAAGTCGGGCGTAATCGGCAAATGCACCGAACCCACAGGACCCTGCCCGCCGTAATGAATCCCAATTAGTTGCCTCATAAAGCAGCTGTGTTATCCTCTTCTGTTTCTGCCGTGTCCAGCTTCACCTGGAAATCCCTATCGTATACTATCGTGCGCCGTAATTTGTTGAGCAATTTCTAACCTTAACTGTTATTCTTCCTGTTTGTTTCATGTAGGTAAAACGGCGTTTCTTTTCGATCAGTCGGCGCTCCAGTCAGAGGAGAAAACGTGCCAATCTAAGCGGGAAGGGTGGCGTGTGCACGAATACGTCTAAAGTAAATTTTATTACATAAATGACGTCGGTTAGAAGTAGGCCTGTAATTAAGCCCTAACTAAAATCGTGTGTACGCACATCGCTAATTATACATTTAGGGCACTTAGTGCCATAAGTCAAAAAAGTTGGTGCTAACCGCTTAAATCAACTAGTAATTAACGTTCCTAGTAGTTAAAAGATACCGAAGATAATTTAATTTAGACTTTATCCGCAGTAGTTGAGTTTGCTGAGCATCCACTTCAAGTTCTTGCAAAATCCAGAATGCTAATGGTAAAGATATTCATTTGTTTGTTTAAACTCGTTATAAAGTCAGTTCGTTGTAATAAAATCCAGCTCTGATTGTCTGTAATATGTTTATACAAACTAAGATTTAGTATGCAAGGAATGCTTGAACAAGTCTCTATGTAATTTAAAGTCTTCCGCGACTTTCAGTATTGTTGTACTGTTCCCCAGATCTTTGCTGCTGCCCGCTTCTTGTTTACTGCAATTAGTTTGCCAGAGGATTTGAATAATAATTCATTTTCCGAGCTTGTTTGACACATCACTGCGCTTCCATTGTTATCATCACCATAGTTATACCTTATTCTGTCGCCAAACTATTCCGCACACTTTGATGGGAAGATTAACAAACTTGTGTTGGTATCGAGGCAAATTAGTTACGCCAAATTGGCGGTTTTGCGGTAGCGTCGCGCGATTTTTTGCGCTCCTGTCCAAAATGCGATTAGTGATATCATCAGAGATGGGAACAATGAATGCGCGGCTTAATTCAACTAAATATTATATAAGACAAACGGCCTTTCAGGGTGTTAATGGCAAAAAGCTAATCCCTAGACATAACATTGCGGGTAGACGTAGCAAAAACGGCATGTGTACCTTATTATGATTAAAAAGGCTACGAAAGTTTTGTGCGTACTTCTAATGCACTGCAGACCATTAGCAGCTTCTTACTTCAACCCGTTTTAAAAGCACACTTCATTACAACATATGTGCCGAAAGAAACACTTTCGGTTTTGTGTTCACCACGTCGCATATATAATTTGTCATTTGACAATAATATGGTACATTTTGTACTCATATGTCCACAAAAGTTTGCTTATTGTTATGCCCTGTGGTCCATTATTTGCAAGCAACAAGAGATAAGAAGGGGACTTTCTTAGATCAAAGCGCAAGAAGGGAAATTTAATCCTACAATCCCTTAGTACACTCAATACAATAATCATTACAATTTTCATGCACTGTACCTATGTAGTTTAATGTGGCGTAGAAATATGAAATATATTAAATTGTAGCTTGTAGATAGGTTCATCCAAAATTTACGATGAGAATGTAATTGTTTTTAACCGTCTTGAAGCCCACAAGGTGTTCTGAGTCGCAAAACAACGCAGCTTTTCAATTTTTAAGACACAGTTCAGTACCCCAGAGCAAAAGTGTATTAAGTTCATATTTTCGACTTTTTAGCACACCTTGATGATTCAAATTTCGCGCTCTTTGCACTAATATATCTGAACTGACGCTAGGACTTAAAATATCGGAAATATCATTTTATGAACAATATTAAGTCCACATTACTTCCGAAACAAAACGGTAACATCTGTATTTTGCAGTATTAAGTCCAACATAATACATTCTTTATCCAAAGCAAAACAATATCATGTAACAAAAAAAATATTAAGTCCAACATACACCTGTTCAACATTAGTATTAAGTCCATAAATCACTTTGCTTTTGTAGTTCTAACCTTAAATTTTGTTTTGATTTCATTAGCCCAAATCTTGCTGTTTTTAGCGCATTTTTGCAAAAATTTTTTTTTGTAAAAAGTAGCTTTTAATCTCACTTTGGCTGGCTGGCTGGCTGGCTGGCTGGCTGGTCGGCTGGCTGGCTGGCTGGCTGGCAGTAAATGCGCGCCCGTAGAAAAACGTTTGTAAAAAGACAAGGAGTGTACATGTAACTATCGGGGCCGTGTAATTAAGAACGTTAGGGATGGGGCTACAAGATTTGGAGTCGACGACATCTGGACGCCCTCCCCGAGCGTATTATACTAACCTGGAGATTTTTCAGTTTTTATCTATCTTCTTCTACAGTTTTTCTCCGATTGTTTTCAAATTGGTGTCGTCGGGAAGATCTTGTCAACGCGCACAACTCCTGCGTGGTGGAATTTTGTTTTTTTTCCTAGGGGCGAAATAAACCACCTTTTGCGCGGCGCGCTTCGAGGGGTAGTCGACTTTGGGCGCCCAAAAGTTTCTTACAGCGCGAATCGCGGTCTCTCTTTCTCGTGTCACTAATAGAAGGTCGAGCTACATGAAGTACCCAAAAGTTGAATACGATTTTATGCCGGGATTTTAGCGAAATCTACCAAAATGTGAATTACGAATGAACGGGACGTCGGAACTGTGTATCGACAAAGGGAATGTGGTAAACCCCGACGAGATCTTACTGATGGTGGAGTCGAAACTTCAAATCCGAATTGTTGCGGGTGATCAGAAGTGGGTGTCGACAAAGGGAATATGGTAACCCCCAAAGTATTTTACTGATGGTGGAGTCAAAACTTCAAACGCGAATTGCAAGTGCACGGTAAGTGAGAAAATGGTACCGACAAAGTGAACGTGGTAGCTTTCGGCAAGATCTTATTGATGGTGGCGTTAATATTGGCTAATAAAACACTGATCTGCCACACAAAAATGCGCTGAAGTCCCTTCGATCTCACACGAGGACTTTGATCATTTTTTTTATGTGTGTATGTGTGATTAAGTGCAAATAATTAACCAAAAATGGGAGATAGGTCTCGAAGGATGCTACAGCTTGCATTGGGAAATACTAAACTCTCGGATTTTAGAAGATAGAAGATATTACGATGGAATGTATTCAAAGTAAGTCTGATAAATAATTTTTTTCTTACATTAGACAAGTAGGTACTGAATACTGATTCTTTTTAATTTGTTATGTTTACCACAACTCTCTATTAATTACGCTCAGTATCGTTATATAGAATAGTATATTAAAGCATAAGTTGCAGAAGGCGCTATATTCTAGCACGAGTTCAAGTTTCGAACCTGAGCCGCGTAGCGGCGAAGGTTCGAATGAACGAGTGCTAGAAAGGCCTTCTGCAACATATGCTTTATACTATTTTCTCTGTTGAGCATTTTAATTGTATTAAAAAAATTAACAATTCTGACATTTCTGTAATAAATATTTCAATAAAGAAATTAAGTTGGCAACACCAACAATTTTTCAATAAAGAAATTAAGTTGGCTACGCTACATTTTGAAAAAATTCAATCTAACAAGCGCGTCAAATACGAATTTGTGCAGTATATTTTAGTTTTTTCAATAAAAAGTGAATAATGTGCGAAGAAATTCTTCCTTCCACTCCTCCAGAGCTTCGACAGTTAGCAGAAGAGACTGTTCATAATTTGCTACCAGGCAATAATTCCACAATTATTCTAAAAGTTTATAATAATTGTACATTTAGTGACAAAGATTAGTTTTGTAATTTTGTTAGGTTATAAAACCTCATTTGTATTAAATGTGGATTTCTCTAAGTACCTACACTGAATTTTCAATACCTAATGATTTCAATTACCCGTATCGTTAATAACTGTAACATAATTTTATAACAATAAGTGAAATTAGTCCACATTTTACTAAACCGTTGAGATAAGTATTAACGTCTAAATCATCCAGGCAGAACTTTGAATTGAACATTCGCGTATATGATCAGCCTGGATGATTTAGACGAGCATGCCAACCACTGAATACCACATGTTCTTTAAAATCTGTCAGTTGTGGAAAATAGTTACCAAAAATAGTGTTGGAATGAAACTCATTCCAGCACTATTTTTGATATCGGAATACTGTCATTATAAACGCAAAACAGAGAAAACATTTTCTTAACTTTTAGGCACATTTAAGAAACAGTTTTAGGTAACGTAATTTTATTGGGTATGTATCTAGTACGCAAAACGGGAAAATAAACTACTATTCTAAAAGCGTTACATTGATTAACGTAAAAACAAAAAGGGATACCCAGATGTGGTTTCTTTCAAGGTTTTGAAAATTATTATAGGTTTATATTAACAATGTCAAATTTCAAATTTAGTCTTTTTTTAAAACATTTTTTTAACCATTTATTTTAAACAAAACCCAAATTAACTTTTTGAAGAGGTGGATGGTATGCCTAAAATGTTACTGAGAAAAATATTGCGTACAGATATCTAAAGCCAAAAAGTTCTTAACCATGAACAAAGGCATATCAGAAAAGAGAAATTTCCAAAAACTTTCGTACTTGTAAATTTTGGCAACTTTTAAAACGTGAACAATTGTTTCCTCAAATCCGTAATAAAATGACTTGTTTTGTTAACACAATTGGTACTTCTGCCGTTTTAATTATGTGGTATTAGGATGGGTACCTATTTTATTTCATCAGTTTAAGTTAAGTACGAATTATTTTTTCTAGACAATCAAGTTGACCAAAATCCGAAGCCGAAGCAGATGAAATCAATTCAAATGAAATTAATTTGATTCTTGAAGGTAAATAATTTCTCTTTGTTATAATTTAAAAATAGGTAGTTTCGTTTTGTGACAGTTTCTAGCATCTTGTGATAAGGTTACTAGCAGACTAAACTAAGCCAATGTAAACTATGTAATAAATGGAACTTACTTTTATCAAACGTTTTATTATTTCAGAATTTGGTGTCAACAGCCAAAACTCAAAAGAAACCACAAGCGAGGAATCTTACAATTTTGTTAAACTTATGCCGGATAATATACGACTGCAGAAAAAATTATAGAACCTGGTAATTTTGTCAATGAATTTGAAGACATCACAGTAGCAGTCAATCACGGTTAATAAAGATTCCAAGCAGACAGAAATTGCGCACTTGCCTTCTACAAGTCAAACAGACGAAAATGAAGAAGATTCATTTGAAGACTCAGGAGGTTCGTTTGTTCCAAGTAGTCATTCAAATAGCGATACGGGTTCAGAATCTACAGACGATAATCAAGAAGAAATTGAAGATACCCAAGAACTAAACAAACTAAAAAAAGGAAGAAAGCGTGTGAGAGACGAAAAAAGCTGGCAAAGAAATGTGCGAAAAATGAGAAGAATGGCTGGCCAGAAGTATAAATCTCCTAAAAGTAAGAGGACTATGAAAGAAAAGTACAAGAACCTTGTAGAAACTGTCGTTTGAAATGCAACGATAAAATTTCAGCTTATCAAAGAAGGCAAAGTTACAAAGAATTTTGGAATCACGAGACAACTTACTATAGATCAAAAAAGGCAATTTTTATGTTCTTGTTTTGAACAAACGTCCATTGAAAGAAAAAGAGAATGTTCAGGTAGCTCGGCAAAACGACAATACAATTTGAAGTATTTTTTTTTCATAGAAGGAGCAAAATATCAGGTTTGCAAAACGTTTTTTTTGCGCACCATGGATATTTCCCAAACGTTTGTCAGATGTGCATTAGAAAAGCGTCAATCTAGTGGAATTGATGAGAGGGACAAAAGAGGGAAGCAGCAGTCTATTAATAAACTTAACAATGAAGTAAAAAATTGCATTCGTGAGCATATTGCAGTTTATCCATGTGAAGAAAGTCATTATAGTCGGAGAAGGACGGCAAAAAAGTCACTTAAACATTTCAACAATGTACAGGGTGTATAAAGAAGAATGTGATTTGAAAATCATACCTTCTGAAGAAATTGGCAAGGAATGGCTTTACAGCCAAATTTTTAACACCGAGTTTAATCTATCTTTTGCACCGCCTTCAAATGATACATGTGATGCATGCGATGAGTTTTTAATCAATTTAAGGCAGTCAAATAACGCAAACGAGCGGGAAAAATTGCAAACTAAGTATAATAATCACTTATTAGAAGCAGATAAGAGGTACAACCTTGAAAAGGCAGACAAAGAAAACTCTATAAACAAAAATGGAGAAAAAGTTTTAATGATAGATTTACAAAAATGTCTCCCCTGTCCAAAGCTAACAAATGCGCAAAGCTTTTATGGTCTAAAGCTGTGGTGTTTTAACTATACTATTTACGATTCAACTGAAAAATAAGCAAACTGTCTGAGGTGGGATGAATCAGTTGCTGGCCGCGGTGGGAACGAAATGGCTTCATGACTAGTCCAACACATAAGTTCCTTATCTAAAAGCACGATGTCAGTAGTTATCGGGACTGATAATTGTCCATCGCAAAACCTCAATTTGCAGATGATAATGTGCTATTTTTATGTACTTGCATTAAATCCTCAAATTAAACAAAAAAATCATAAATTCCTTCTCCGTGGACACACCCACATGGAAGTCGACAGTGCGCAACTCAGTTATAGAGCGAGAAGCCAAGAAATGTCCAAATTTTAAAATTATTACCCCATGGGATTGGCTACATTTGACCAGGTTATCAGGTAAAAACAAAGACTTTAAAGTTTTTGAAATGACAACTCCTGATTTTAAAGATTTTTAAAAAATGTACAATTTGTCTGACTCACCTTTTCAAAGTAGCAAAAAAACCCAGAATAATGCTAAATTTTTGATCTCTAAAGTAGTATCAATGCAAGTAAATCAAGATACGCCTGGCATTTTGTATTTTAAAACGGATTTCGATCAAGAGTTCCAAAGTGTAGACTTTAACAGAAGAGGAGCAAAAGAACTTAAATCTAGTCAGTGGTTTTATTGCGAGATAATTTAAACCCGATAAGTACAAAAAAATTAAATGATCTTCAAAAGTTTCTAAAGTGGGTCCCAGTAAGGTTTCATCATTACTTTCAATCTCTCGTTTATAAAGAAACAGTTCAGGTCAGTGGTTTTATTGCGAGATAATTTAAACCCGATAAGTACAAAAAAATTAAATGATCTTCAAAAGTTTCTAAAGTGGGTCCCAGTAAGGTTTCATCATTACTTTCAATCTCTCGTTTATAAAGAAACAGTTCAGGAGGATAATTCCGAGTAGGTTGTCCAGCTAATTTTTGTTTGCTTTCATAACTTATAATTATTATTGCTTTTTTGCAAATTTGTTAAGCTGTAAATTGCATTAAATTTTTATTATTCTGCTTTACAGTTGTTGACAAATTGTTTTTGTACTTTTTCCAGGAATAATAATTTATTTTGTTAAGACATTTTTGGTTTTTCTCTTTTGAACTAAATAATAAGTTGTGTTTTTAACAGTTTTTAAATAAAAAAAAAGTTTTTTTGCGATAAATGAAACCTATTAACATTTTCTAAGACTGTGTTCTTTTATTATTATAGGTCGTTATTGTGTCATACATAAATTAGGAAATATTTAGTATTAAATCCAACTCCCGACTTTAAAAAAAAACATGTATTAAGTCCAGTTTTTTTTGCAAAAAAAAACGATTTATTTTCAATTTTTTTTTCCTGTTTTATTATTTGGCTATATATAAATTTTACTTTTTTAAGTCTAATGTATCTTAAGCTAACCAGGTCTAAAAAGATTTAAAAATCAAACAAAATATTTTTTTATTTTCGCTCTCCTGTAAAATTTATGTTTTGTGACTTAATACACTTTTGCTCTGGAGTACAGAGTTGGATTAGACGACCATGACGTTTTAAGTCCACAAAAAGAAGTTTAGCGAAGGATAAATGTGAAGGAAGTCCGAATGAGACTTTGTCGACGCGTTGAGGCGTAAGAAAATGTTAACGAGGCGATGTGTTGAGAAAAAAACTTGCATTCGCGGAGAAGTGAGGGAAGCAACAGGCGACAAGATGAGAAAAGGTTACAGGACGTCTGTGTCAGGAAATGCTAAGGAGGTGGTGAAAAGAGGGCCCAAAGGTGTCGGGAGTATTAGTCCCAAATGAAGCGTGAAGATGAAGCAAGAAAGATGTGAAGAAGGTGAAAACGAGACATTAAGATAACCACCCCCAAAAAACTTTTAGGATCATCCCAACAATTTTTTTTCTTGAGAGTTGCATTGTGGAAAAAAATTGATCAAGGTGGGAAACCCCCTACTTCTTCGATTCGAATACAGTCCTCCGTATAACTCCGAATAACCCGTCAACAAACATACCATAAGTGGTGACATTTACCACCCCTACAAATTGTTTATTTAGAAATAGATGATAGTGTTGTATTGTGGTCTAAAAATCACACACTTCCATATAACTTTCTTTAATGGCTCCCCCGATTGGCTCTATAGCGGGACTCCCTTCCGTCCAGGTAAGGTTTACTCGCATAGACATTAGTCGCTATGCCGATCGGTCGGGGCAGGTGTTCCTCCCCATAGATGTAGGCACAGTTTTTATATATTGGCTTTCACTTCACTGGCCTCCCCTCCGCGCATCTTTCTCCCTCGTTTCGACTACCTTGGTCACGTAACGCGCCCTCAGGTTACAGTTTTCTTCACACTATAGCATTAACCCGATGATACTCGGTGGTTGCAACCCTGCTCCCAGCGGAGTCTCGATCTTAGCTTGAGTGCATCTATTGCATTTGAATACTGCGTGTTCCTCATTATCCGTATCCCCGCAGTCATCGCTTTCCAATCTTTTGAAGGTACGCAGTAGTTTCCACGAGGCACGTGCCTCCTATCCACCCAGTTGAGTAAGTCTGGAATGCGCCTCTTGGTCCAGGAGCGTTTTCGCTCCCATCTGTCCTGCAATTCCTGGCGCAATTTAAACCTGTCCCAACCTTCCGTCCTTGTTGTAACCAAGAACTGACCGCGGGAGGGGGCACCGTACAGCCCGACCTTGGCGGAGCACTCTTTGTGAGGATCTGATACCACCTTATAAGTCCTGGAAACAGGGCTAACATGCACAGAGAATATTTTAGAAATGAACGTAGAAAAAGGTATAAGTAATTTAATAGTTATTGTAGGGTAAAGTTGAATATAATATACCAGGATAGCAGCGAAATAATATTCCAGTGAAATATGTAAAATAAATGGAGATGAGAAGAAATTTAGAATGAATTCTTTTCTAAAATGCGCGTTTTATTTGGCTTCGGCCCTACAATTAGAATTAGTATTGAATTTGCGCACTCGTTGACCAACAATCGAATCGAATACAATCGCCAATAATGAGTATGACTGTTAAAAAAATCCTGACGTTGAACACTTAAAAGTTTTGGAAACCGAAAACAGATTCCGTAAATTCCAATGGAAACGCTACATATAATTTTTGAAACAGATCGGAACCAAAAGAAACACAAGTACAAAATCCTGTAATAAAAATTCTAAGGGGACATAAAGTCTTTTTGTACACAGCCCATTCACAGAATGGACATAATAAAAGGAATAAAAAAATTCAAGGGATCTCAAGAAATAAAAAAGTTAGTACCCACAGTAAATTCAAACAATATCCAAATTAAGTAGATCTGTTCAAAGAATCACAATTACTCTTTCACAAAAACTGAAAGTTTTTATAAATTCCGATTTTTTTGTTGTGTTGTGGGATGAGTCAACACAATTCCGGTAAGTGAAACTGCAGTTATTCATGGAAAATCTTTACACATACAATGTTTATCTTTCATCTAATACAAATAAGATCCAAATTTCCGATGCACCGCGTTAAACCATAATGGATAATATATTATTGTTAACATCAAATCCTGTACTTCTCGGCTTTACTAGTTTTCGGATCCAGTTACACGTATCATTAAGACATGAACTAAGACACGAAGTAATTATCTGCAATTGTGCGATGCAGATGATTAGACTGATAGCAGTTTTTTGTCTCATATATATTGGTTTTCCAACGTTTGAATAAAACAGACAGATAAACGGCATCAAAGTTAAATATAGGGGTAATAAAGAGAAAAATTAATGAACAGTTTCTAACTGCATCGTGTAACGTAAGTTTTAATTGGAACTGTTCAATTCGCGCAATTAATTTTAATAGACATTACTCTGTCATTTTGTCATAATACCTTTCCCTAAATATGTTCTTGTTATGAGATTCCATGACCTCGGCACGAATGGAATCATTACCTTTTCTTTCCCAACAATATTTTGTTGCTTCTAGAAAATATTAAATTAATAACAGTAACAAGGGAAATGTGAGGGTAGATAAAGTGAAACACATGATTGTGCATTCTAACAACATCTGTCATTCTTATTTCAAATGGGGCGCGAAGTATGATATAGAATGACGTTCAGAACATATCACAATGCCGTTTCTATTGGAAGAACCGCGACGGCAGAACCTAAGGCTGCTATTTTTGATGCCTAAATTAAATTTAGAATTTTCAGAAGCTTTACAATGGCTTGTGTTATAAAATAAAATTTTAAAAGGAAACTAACCATCTCGTGAAAGTTAATTTACTCAATGGTTAAAATATCCCTTTATCGTCTTATATAATAAATAACTATTTTTAGTTTTATTTTCCAACGTTGCAAGTGAAATAGTTCCAGTACACAATTTAGAATGTATACCAATTCATTCATTCCCCATGAGTATTAAACAGAAAACGGCACGATTTCATGCCATTTACGCCTTCTGAGGCTCTCAAATTTTCCCATGATGCAAGTAGGACAAGAAGGAAAATGCATTTTCGTTTGCAGCAAGGATTACTGGACGTTTCCAATAATTTAAAATTGAATGTCGGGAGACATCGACAAATTTGTTCACAATTGGATAAGGAAGGAATGAATTAGTTTAAGGGTTATATGCATTAGCATAGGATAGTTCATATGTAAGGATAATCCCCTGTGTAATCCCTGTATCTAACCCGGCACGTTGAGATAAGACATACTGTTATAGTTTCAGTGTGGTGTGGCGATATCTCCAGCAAATGTGAAGTACGAGTACCACAAACCTCCTTAATTGCAATTTGTGGCCGTTACGTACATTATTGCACAAATACATTTAACGCCGAGGCTATCTTAAAAGAAATCTTTACTTCGGTTTTTTTCAGCCCGAAACACGCCACAAACTTTTGATATATCGTACAAGCGATCATAAATGACACATGTCAAGTCCGTAATTGCGTCGCATATTATTACTGACCGGATTGAGTTAAGTACGGTGTTGCGTGTCGAAATAACTACCACAAATATTATTGAATAAACATCCGTGAACTTTTTTTGAACTATTCATAAAGTTCTGATTTTATATCAGATATATTCGTAGTTACGGTCCTTAACGAGCTACTCTAAGCTTGCCATTAAAAAGTTTACGGTCGTTTAATTGAATTTTCTATTATATTATTAAATCACACATTTTATGTGCTTCATTATTAAAATTTTATTTTTAAATGAAACTGCGAATTCCAAACGAGCGCAGATACGTGGATTTTATGCGGCGACGAATATTAAAATGAAATGTATGTAGCAAGGGTTTTAACAAGTTCACATATTAACCATCTCCATCTGTATGATATGTTGCAATTTTTATGAAAATTCAAATAATTGTAGCTTAAAATAATCACGCAAGGTTCAGTTTCAAAGCAGAACCTATTTATTTGCAGAAGGAAATGAAGAATAGGCATCCTTTAGCAGTTGTTGTATTTGACAAAGTGTCGAAATTGCGAAAACAAAATGCTGTTCCATGTTATTCCACCAGGATTCAGTAAATCCTGATCTAGTGCATGCCAAAGAGGATTAACCCCACTCCACTGAAGTAATTATGCAACATTCCGTGCATAAAAATGGTAATTTCGAAAAATTATATAAGAGCGACAAGATCTATATTCCAAGATTATGTTAATTTTTGCGTGGTTCACTAAAAATTATTATGACGAGAATAATTAGGAACCGTTTAAGTTGCATATTCGCGAACAGCTTTACGTCGTTTAATTAATTATGTCTTGTTTTTGACACGACCAGTCAAAGGGAAGTAAAACTATTCTAATTAGGGGGACATTTTGACTGGAATATCATGTTACTCACGAGTTTTGCAGAAGTACATTTGAATCACTTGTAGTATAGTCCAGGGAATAGAGAGTTTTAACTTGAAAAATGAGGAGTTCCAATTTCTTTTGAATGTCATCTAGGTTTTTGACCTCGCACTCCTTGTGCTTCCCTCGTACCACCCCCAAAACCCCTGAAATTTGCTTGGTTTCTTAGTTTTTCAATCATATCTTTTTAATGGTTCACTTTAGAAAAAAATATTATCAGAAATTATAGACCATAAAATTCTACACAACTACATATTTGGGAAATGTTTATTAAAAAAGATATAGAACTTCAAAGTTGCTTATATTTTTAAGAATTCTGAAATTTCTATGTAGATGTTTTAACCATAGTTTGTACCTTATCTTTATAATTAAGGGCGTTATAAGAAAATATCTTGAAAAATTGTCCCACTTCAGTTCAAATTCAAACAAAAAATCATCGTACCATGCAGTACGTCAATAATTCTTTCTTGATGAAGAGTTGGAGGCTTTTGCAAGAGAGAGATGATTGGTTTTGGTACCCCGTAGTGCCGAATAGCTGTTTTAGCAACAAATTGTTTCTTGAGACGACATATTCAAAAGTGTATTTAAGTTTATTTAACATTTTTTTAGTTACAAAAAACAAACTGTTTGTGATACATTATTGAAAATCCTATAAAATGTTATGCTATTGAATAAATAATAGTTATGCAAAAACGAAAAATTAAACTTTCAAAACAAATATAAGGCATTATTGCCTTTTAGAGTTTTTCAACATTTATCACAGGTATAGGGTTTGTTTGTTTTTAAAATTGTTAAATGTTTAATTTGGTAATTATATTGATACGACATTGTACAATTATTACTTATACCATTAGATATCATTTTATGGGCTTTTCAATGAACAAGTACCACAAGTAGAGGTTAGCTTTTTAATTTCTTTTGGTTGTGGTAGAATGGGTCTATACAATTATTGATGGGGATGAATTATCTTTTCCCGTTCTTTGTGAGATATAGCTTATTGTACTCGTAGGTTTTAGATTGTCACTATGTATAGTCTTTGGGGATAATTTAGCGAGCAAGTGTAGTAGGATAAGATAAGTCAATTATGAGCAAACGGGTTCCCAAAAGGCAGACGCAAAACTCAAGTTTTGATTAAGAGGATGAAGAATTAAATTAACTGAAATGACGTTCTGAAAAAAATGGCAATGAGCCATCAGCCAAATTAGAGAGGATATAAAAGAATAATTGAAAGTGAATAACATCCATTAGATGAGAATAGATAAGAAACGAAAAATCTGCCTCAAATAAAATTAAAATTGAAAGCAAAGGAGAAAGAAAATGAAAATTGGAACATATACAGTGCTATTTATTAAGAAGTAGACATAGGGATTTACGTGTATTGTTTTTCCCTATGTCTACTTTTAGATAAAAAAAGATATTTTGGGTGCATATAATTAGGCGCCCTTCAGTAGAGATTTTGCCTTTTAAAAAAACACATAAATTCCTATGTCTACTTCTTAATAAATATCACTGCATACTTATCGAAAAAAAAACGAAAAATCAACCACAAAATTCGGTACATAATATTAAAAGAAATCCAAAAAAGTAAAGGAAACATCTAAGCCGCGTTGAAAAGTTTACATATAATAATAATAATAATAATAATAATAATTCAACCGAAACGCGAAAACCTTAACAGAACTACATGCTCACAACATACTGTAATATCTCCACCAAAAACCCAAGCAACCACACAAATACAACGTCAAGAACAAAGAAACACCATAAATACAAGTAACGCAACATGCACTATAAAAACAGGTCCACCCAATAAAGTTACACGCCCTAGCACACTTAAAAAACACATAACTCCTTCTTCACAGAAACACACCACATTGTCACAACCCACTCGTATACAACCGAAGCGCAAAAACCTTAACAGCACCACAGGCTCACAAAATACTGCAATATCTCCACCAAAAACCCAAACAACCTCACAAATACGACCTCAGGAACAAAGAAACACCATAAATACAATTAAAAAACACAAAACTCCTTCTTCACATAAACACACCACGTTATCACAACCCACTCGTATACAACCCAAACGCAAAGCCAAAGAAACACTTACACATAAACTCTATTTAATAAAAGTACAGGAATTATTATAATGATATTTTTGTTTTGTTTTCTTCTTTCCTGATAGCGTTGACTATTGTGGCCATTAATAGCTATGTTGGTAAGTATGAATTACATACTATCTCTAGATTTCCAATGTGAGTGTGTGAATATTTATTTTATTTTTTATTTTTCTTTAGAACCCTACATAACTTCACCAGACACAGACACAGACACTAATCGTTACTTGATTTAATCCGTGCGATTAGTTAACCAGGCTAGACCTGAGTTCTCACAAGAAACACCGACCATAATAATAATAATAATAATAATAATAATAATAATAATGACATTTATTTCCACATAATACCAAAACCAAATAAGTATAAAATATATATAAATGAGTAACACATAATGTATACGGGAAATGGGACTACATTCAGTGTTTTGACAACCCTGTTCTTCCATGTAACCCCAACTCGTTATAGGAAAATAAAATATAAATTGTAAATTACGCTAGCACTCAGGAACAAATTAATACTTGAATACAAAGAGAGGAAAGAAAACAAAAATAAAAATACAAGTATAAGTACTAAAATCTTAAGACACACCAGTTCATTTAGGTAGCTCCAGTTTCAGATATTGTCTGATTTTATTTTTGAAGCCGAGAGGTTGAAGATTTTTAAGAGGGGACGGAATCATGTTATACAGCTTACATATATTATATGTGAACGATTTTTCAAAGTAAGCAGTGTGATGGAAAGGGATATTTAGTAGACCTTCTATGGCGCAAATTTAGATTATGTAAGCTAGTTCTATATTCTAAACGATCAGCTAGGTAACTTGGTGTTTGGGTGATAATAACCTTATGGTAAAGAACTAGAGAATGCAACATTCTACGCTGAGACATATTAAGCCATCCCACCTTGATCATCTTATGTGAAATGTGATCTCTGCGCCCAATGCCATAAATAAATCTCAAACAAGAATTCTGCACTCTTTGTATACGGGTGGCAGTAGCTGTGTCAATGCATGCATGAAACAAAACATCACAATAATTAAAATGTGACAAAACAAGGGTATCTGTTAGGGTTATTTTGGTTTTAGTAGATAAAAGATGTCTATTCGGATATAAACGCTTTAGAGTAGAATATGCCTTGCGCAAACAATTATTAATATGGCTAACATACTTAAAGTTAGAGTCCATTAAAACTCCAAGATTTCTTGCATCGTGCGACACTTTCAATACCGATCCTTGCACTTTAATCCTAATGAGATCCAAGTTCTGGATTCTAGCTTTATCTCGTCCAAAAAGCAGCACAGTGGACTTTTTTGCATTAATAAATAAATTATGGTTTGTAGCAGTTCGGACAAGCACTTCAAGTTCTTTATTTATTAATTTTATTGCATCAGATGTATCAGACGGTGGGAATGAACAATATACCTGCGTATCATCAGCATACTGATGAAATTTACAGCTTTTAAAGTCCCTGCAGATATTATTTGAATATATGACATATAAAAGTGGCCCCAAAATGGAGCCTTGTGGGACTCCACTATGTACACCAAGTAAAGAAGATTTAATGTTATCCATAAGCACACAATGCTGCCTACTTTCAAGGTAAGAGGTAATAAGTTGTACCGCAGACACATCGAAACCGTAATGATTCAGTATTGATAAAAGAAGCTTATGATTTATAGTATCAAATGCCTTAGAAAAATCTACTAATACCAAAACTGTGAGATATCCTGCATCTGTAGCTTTAATGATATCGTCGGTAATACTAAGTAATGCTGTGGTGCAACTATAATTTTTTCGAAACCCAGATTGGTAAGGTGTTAAAAGATTATATTTAAGAATGTGTTCATTTATTTGATCTTTCATAACCTTCTCCAATATTTTCGACAAAGTGCACAGTATACTAATCGGTCTCAAGTCTTTATAGCATGAAGGATTAGTAATTTTAGGAATAGGTTTGACATAAGCCACTTTCCATTGTGAAGGAAACGTATTAGTGTAGAGGCATTCATTTATAATATGCGTTATAAATGGTATTATAAAAGGACAACAAAGCTGGATCATCTCAATATTGATATTATCGGAGTCAAACGATTTAGATTTAATATTGTTAATAATTTTCATAACTATATGTTTCCTCACAGAATGGAATTTAAATTTATCGTTAACGCTATGATGTATAGTATTATAGCAATTTAAATGTTGGCTCTGTGTGGCAATAGAGCTATTAGAAATGGATTGATTAAAAAATCTATTAATTTCATCGGGTTTGTTTAACTCGTTAGGTAGTTTAGCATTATGTTTTTTATAGATGTCCATAGTGTTGCCGCGAGACGAGACGAGACGAGACTTTCGAAAGTCTCGTCTCGTCTCGTTACCTCGAGACGAGACCAAGTCTGAGTCTCGTCTCGTCCTGGTTCAGTCTCGTCTCGTCTCGTCTAATCTCGTTTGGTCTCGCCTGGTCTCGAGACACTATCCAAATATAGTGTATGTAGGTAGAGCAATGAGCATATAGCATATAAAAGACCACGAACTACGAAGGCATGACAAGCAAATAATAGGAGTAATATAGTAGGTACGAGAGCCGGACGCATGGAACCAGTAGTGATAAGCTAACAAGATGAAATCTTTGTTACTGGATTCCTTGCAACTTGAATAACACAAAATGAGTTTTCTGCCAGCCTTTTTCTGGCCGGAATGTTATTAAAAATAGGCACTTCCGGTGAATTTTTTTCCGCAAAATTAAACCGAAAACCAAACCACCTGAAATTGATAACCGTAGGTTGAGGGCGATGGGTTTTAAGGAAAAATTCTTTTCTACCGAGTTTTGTCCAGCCGGAAATAGCGGCAGAAGCGGATTAATTGAACTGTTTTTTTGTGAATTGCTATACTCATAACACAACTGGAGGCCTCAAGATGGCCTCCGTGTCCGTGGGCACAATTAAACAAGATATGTACGAAGAATCGCATACGATTTTCAGGGAATTTTTTGACAGCTCGTAATCGGAAACACGACTTCTAATCCGCAGTGATCCTTGAACTCGTAGAAATCGATTCGCAAAAGTTTATCTTTTTTTGTTCTCGATTTAGACTATTCTGCTAAAACAGTACAAATAAATACAAACAAATTCGAGACCAAACGAGAGTCTCGGCGAGACTCTCGACGAGACTCATGCTTAGTCTCGTCTCGTCGAGACGAGACGAGACGAGACTGAACCTCGGTCTCGTCTCGGCGGCATCACTAGATGTCCAAGTCTTTGACGGCTCGCCAGAGAGATGATTTATCGCCATTGGATAGCTTGAAATTTAAATAAGCTTTCTTTTCCTGTTTGATGGAGAATGTTACAAGGTTTCTTAAAGATTTATAATACTCCCAATGGCCATTCTTTTTCGTTTTTTTAAACCGGCGATAAGCATTATCACGAAGTTTCATCATCAATTTGATATTGTCGGTGAGCCAAGGTGCTTTGGGTTTACGGGATGTAACCGTTATAATGGGAAAGAAATCATCAAAAAGGGAAAGCAAGTTACGTGATAGAAAAGCAACCTTGTGGTTAACATCAGGTAATGTATAAATATCACTCCACGCTACTTCCATTAAGGCATCTTCAAATGAAGCAGCTACCCCCACATAATCTTTTAAATTCCTAAAGCTAAAAATAGACGTATGAATTTGACAATAGTCCAATTCTGCATTGCAAACAACATAATCATGATCAGAGAAATTATTGGAGCTTACAGTATCGCTGCTCAAGATTGACTTATGTTCAGAGACAAGGATGTGATCGATTAATGAGAAAAAATCCTTAGCTATACGTGTAGGACATTCGATAATTTGAGATAAACCAAATACGTCCAACATAGAACGATACTTTATAACCATATTATCATCATGTTTTAAGAGATCTATGTTAAAATCGCCCAAAGAGAAAACTTTTTCGTGAATTGAAATAATAGTACTAAGTGCTTCTTCGAAATTATCCAGAAAATCGCTTAGATTACCATGAGGAGGTCTATAAACCACCCCAACAACATACACTACCTTATGTTTGTCTAAAACTTTTATCCAAAGTTGTTCATAACTATCAGAATTTTCCATAGCAATAACGGAACAGTTGAAGTAAGACTTAATATAAATTCCGACTCCACCTCCTCTACTTCCTCGATCCTTCCTAAAAAAATTATAATTAGATAAGTTGATAGCATCTGTATCAAGAGTATTTTGCAACCAAGTTTCTGAAACTGCGACTACATCATAATTGTTATGCATAACGTGATCTTGAAATTCATCAAAATTGTTTGTGAGTGATCGCGCATTGATATGTGCTAATTTAAGAACACCCATGGAAAAAGAAACCAATCCATGTTAAAGTGTCGCATAACAAAAAAAAAAACAAAAAACAAAAATATAAATAATTAAACTATTTATCAAAATGCCGGGTATATAAGTAAACCAGAACAGCAAAAAAACATTTCTTAATTACCTATTAATTAATTATAAGAATGATAAATGAAAAGAAATTAATAAGAACCTAAGATAACATAACAAAGGAAACGTGCAAAAGAGATTACTTTTGACGTACCTAATAATTCAAAAATATGTAGACAAAAATATCAAATGCATTACGGAGATAAGAGAGTAAATAAAATAAATTACCTATCATGTTAGTATGCAATATCGGATACACGTGTTATTTAGAGGGAAGGCTCACTTTAAATTGTTCCAAGTCCTTATAATGTTCGAACTTTACGATTTTGCCTTTAACATTAGCAAAAATTTTACAATTGTTGGTCCATACCTGATTATTATTTAAATTAAACTTCAACTTGACATCATTTAACAATAGACGCCGATGCTTGGTTAGATCTTCCCTAATGACTATCTTACTACCTTTAAGAAGCTTCTTATTTCCAAACACATGCGACTTGATAGTTCTCCTTACAAACTTGACTATTATGGGACGAGGTTGATTCTCTGGACCAGGGATTCTATGGGAGCAATCAATATCGTTGTACTGGATATCAAGTTTTAGTTTATCTTTGCAGAACTTAATAACAACATCGTCGGTGGTCTATGAAAGTAACAATCGAAATTACTGAGACCCACACTATACAGTGGTTGAGCGACCCTGTTTCATTTTTATTCTTTTGTGTTGTGTTAGGTTTTTTGCTTTTTAAGTCATATTATATCAATCGGTACTAAAATGATGCTTGTTGTAATACTACAGGGGCCGAAAGGGCTAAGTTCTAGTTTCTAGTAATTTGATTTACTTTACCCTGACAGAAATAGTTCTGTTTTATTTATGTTTGTTCGCTATGGATCAATTTGTAAAGGAATTCGAAGATGCCACCGAAACTAGAAAAGTTACCGACCTTAATAATAGTAAGTAGTCAGTAGAGATTTTTGCCCTATAAAAGGTGGAGAAGCACCTACCGACCTTAATAATATAGTCCAGTTAGTAGGGATTTTTGATGTGGTATTTTTTTAAACATGTTGGTGAGGTTTGGGCCTTGAAATAAAGACCTCGGGAGAGGACGGTTCGTGCCGCTATATTTGATGAAAGGTACAAAATATCGTTTTTTTTTCAAAATAACTCCGTACCGGTTCATCGCATAAAAGGTAAACAACACAATTCACATTTTTTTGTACTTCTATGTTCCGAGTTACATGAGAGGAAGTATGAGCACTTCCAATTTTTGTGATCTTTTTCAGAAGTATTGGTTTGTACAAACTACAATTCATGGTATTCTAATTAAAGGTCCCAACTAAAAGGGGGTTTTCTACCAACTGCCGCCCTTCTTCCTGATCCTTCACCAAAGTGGGGTTTGGGGGGACTGGTTTTATCCTTCATGGTACTCTAATGAAAGGTGTCAACCGTAGTCCTTCTCCTCACCTCTTATCGTGATCGGATATAATTCCTTATATCTCAAGAACGGATTGTCGGAAAAGACTCACGAAGGACGATTGGGACGCCTGGAAAAAATATATCCATTGGTGCTGTCAAAACTTTAAGAGCGAATATCTCGAAAACGGCTCTCAAAGGCAAAAATTATCGTGTGTCAGAAGTCAAGTCAAGTCGGTTTATTAATAAAAAAACTATTTATAATAGTTATTTACAAGTCAACGTATCAATAGGGCTCTAAAAAATTATTATTTGACGGTAATACCTAACAGCTCGGCTTCGGTGTAAAAGACACCTGACGTAAGAAAATCCTTGGCCCTTTTCTTGAATTGTGAATACGTCGCAGCCGATTTTACAGATTCGGGAAGAGCGTTATAGTAGCTAGCCGATTTATATTCTGGTGACTCCTTGTAGAACGAGTGAGTTGGCTTATCCAGTCGCAGGCGTTCCCGGTGTCGAGTATCATAATCATGTACGTCTTTGAATCATGTACGTCAGAAGAAGGTAGTCATAAGCGGCAAGTGGAATGTCAGGACAAGACATACCTATTGGTGATGTCAAAACTTTCAGTGCAAATATCTACAGAATCGAGTGTCGGAGAAGAGTACCTACTCTCTCAAAAGGCGCACAGGTGAGGTAAAAACTAAATAGTAAATATCTCGAAAATATTGGAGGAAGATACCTACAATGGGAAAATGCAATACTTCGGAGAATTTCTCTAGAGGCTTGATTCTTCTTGCATTATATAGCGTAGATTTTGAATGTATGCCAGCCGGCCTTTAATGTTTGTGTGTAAGTATCCTCTTCCCCATCAATCATCTACCAAGAAAGTAAACATCGACAAATATAGCATGCTACTACCTTAAAACCGAACCATTTACTAAGCTATTTCGGTTTAAAAAAATCATCTTCATCTGCAAAAGAGTTGTGCACAATTTATTTATACTTATTTCTTCTCATAAGGAGGGATACCAGTTTATACAAGTAGTGATGGAAGTGGGCAAGTTATAAATGCACCCTCTTGATGTAAAAGTTACGGTGATTACGAGGGTGATTATTGAATATTTAGTCGTAAATGCACGAAATGCTTACCGCCAACGAATCAATTGATATTTTTCCACATCGCCCATATATCTTTCAAGATAAAAAGAAAAATGTTTTAATATCCTCTAGAAAATGTAACAGGAAAGAAACAAATGTTAAACGAAAATAGGAATCGAGTAAAAATCAGAATAGGCAATTTGAAATGGGCTTAAGTACCCATATTTCGCACGTAGTCCTGTATATACATGAGTTATAGCAGAGGTCGACACGTTCGAACTATATTTTATTTGTTATCGAATTCTGGTTCGTGACACTTTTCCCAAATGTCTATTTGCGGTTTTCATCGAATTATACTATTGCGTATTAAAATGTCTTCAATTATTATCTAAATAAAACGCGGAGAAGCGAAATCGCTCGCCCGCTTTTTTGCTGCCATTAAAGTTGTGTGATTTTGTCCATTACAATAGATTCCATCTGAACGAGTCTAATAAATATCTTGAAAGCATAAGAAGCTTTCGATATCGTGTCATCCTGCCACTGTCATTCGCAGGGTACGGTGAATAATGTGCTCTCCACCCCTAATAATTCCCCACAATCTCGGACTTACCCCGTCTTATACAATACACGTGACGTGGAAAATAATTTATTAGAATCCCATGAATAATTATTACAATTGCCGTATGTCGGCACATTAACAATCGTTCGAATTAGACACGTTTAATAACAAAATCAAACGTATATCTTCCGTATTACGTCGCCGCCATTATTCATGAAGGGGAAAAAGCGCAAAAACTTGGGAGCTGGAGATGAATGAAATTGATTGAACGAAAATATGGCTTTTCATTCCCGTAATTTTCAAATTATGCATTATTTAAGATCCTCCAGTGAACATCAAGTGCGGCGAATGAATCATTTAGTGCAATTTCTTAAATTGGCTTTGATTTATGATCTCTGTGACTACTTCACTTTTTACATTACGCGCTATTATCTTTATCTCAATTTTGTATTCGCGCTATTAATTTTGATGGGGATAATTACCAAATAATTAAAAGAAGCAATTAAACTGTATACGTTGATCCAAAGTTGGGTGAAAATGAACGCAAAATTACTATTCGATTTCGAAATTTATACGTAAATATTTGTCCATAGGGAATACAAGAAAAATAGTTATATTGTGTTATTTTGGTTACAATATTAAAACAATAACAAAGTTTTTATAAAATTAAAATTGTTTTCATGGTCAACGTTTTGCTATCGCTAACTACAACAAAACAAATTTATGTTGAATTAGCTGACGTGGCTGGTGACTCATTATGACCGTTCAATCATAGTGATGTTTCAGTTTAGAATGTCGCAATTATCACAGTAGAAAAAATAAGAAAAGTGGCGCCTTCCCCAGAAGATTAAAAATATGTATAAATGCAATAATACCGTATAAAAGTCGCGTGTGGTATTAAAATGCAACAGTGGCAACAAATCTGTTTTAGTACAGTCGGAAAAAGATTGTGAATTAGCAAAAATGTTGCCATTTAACAATATAGGCGCTCTTACTGCTACAAACAAGAAATAGTGCCTTTTTTCACCGCCTGTTCACTAACAAGGCCTGAACAATGTTATAAGAGTTATAAGGTTGCGCCTAAAAGTAAATTATTTTATAGAAAAACGCCATTTTAGAATGGGTGCAACCCAAGGAATCATAGTTCGTTGAATTAAAAATACTAAATATCACACTACTATAGTGACATTTGCAGTAGGTAAAAAATGTAAAAATTATCAATAGTTATCACTGGAACCAATAGGTTCAATTTTTCTGTAGAAAATTATATTGAGGAAGATGGTTTTTTGACTATTTGAAAAATGTTCCCAAAACACCGGAAAATACAGGGCGCGCTTAAATTTTGTTAGATATAATGGTATATACTTCTCAATAAAATTTCGCTGACATCAAAAATTTTGTTCACCGTAGCACAAATAGGTTTCTAAATTATAAATAAAATGTATTATTAAAATGGCTGTTTGCTATTGTCGTCGGTCGTTCAATTTTACTTTGTCTAAATCAAAATTGCTTGTTGCAGCATTCAGAACATCTTTATTTTTATTTTATTATTGTAATTCCAATATGCATTTTTATTTTATAATTGTTCATGAACAGTTACAGAAATTTTATCCTTCAACAAAACGTGCTTCCTATCCCTTCTTTTGTTACTATACTTGCCATAAGAGTTAAGATACATTTTTCTTTTACAGTCGTCACTTGTAAAGATACCAATTTTATTTAAAAAAAAGGAGCAAGTAAGCAATTTAGAATAAAAATAGCGATTTTTAGGATCGATATATCGATGCTTTAAAAACAAACGTTACCAACCAGCTCACCTGTCCTGGTCAACTATCACCACAGGGCACAGATAAAACATTGTGAGCTTGTAAATTATTCTAGACCCCACCGATGGTTACGGCTAGTGGTAAACCGAGATAGAAAGACCCTGTTTACATCCAAATATAGAGTTTAAAACCATTTTCAGCTTTCCGAGAATTATTTCACACCCCCTTTTTTGGTCTATGTTTCTTGGCGACAAGGCCCACAAGCTACCCTCTGAATGCACATAAAAGTGTAGTTCTTTTCCATTTCAAAAATTACATTTTTTAAGAACACTCACCTAAACATAACAATCCGTTTATTATGAGAGGTGTAATTTTTGCCGGAATTCTTGTTTCCTGATTTGATTTTGTTTACAGGTCCAAAAACCACCCTTCAAGTGTGCATCACTCCGTTTGAAAAATTATAATTTTTTTAAAACTCACTTTTACATAGCTATTAGTCTATTGTGAGGGCAGTCATTTTCAGGTATTTTACTTATATAGTTAAATTTTGTAGATTTATATTTCGTATTTTGTAAATGTGCCATTTAAGTATTGTTTCCAGATTGGTCAAGACCAGGTTCTAAATGGCCACAGGTCTAATGCAGATGATTTACTTTATCCTACAAACAAATATCAATGCTTGTTGCCGAAGAGATGTGTTCCGTAAAATAATAATAATAATAGTTTTATTTAGTTAACCCTCAGACAAAACAATAACAAAATTAAAACAAACCACATTCGAAACAAAAAATTCAACCAAAGATCTTAGAAACTAAAATTTAAACTGAAAATGCTAAAGGTAACTAAATGGGTCAAAGTTCAGGCACAGGCGAGAATTCACCTGATTCTGTTCTTCCACTTTGCCCTCTCATTGATAATTAAACTCAAAGACTCAATTCCATTTGTGTAGCACTCACGAGAGTATTAAATAATTTTTTAAATGGCACTTTTGTTAAAATGGGTAAATAATTTACTGTACATCTCATGAAAGCTGTAATGCCCATGGGGGCAAAAGATCTGACGAGTTTGTCCGATTTCCAACTCTCACGATACACGCAGTGTTATTTCGAGCAGGGAAACATCAAAAGGTAAAGGATACAAGCTTCTAACAAATGAATACCGAAGGAAGAGAGAACCAACATTACATTTTGGAGAATGTCTACCAAGAAGGCATCCAGCTGAAATCGAGGAAACAGGGATTCGAAATTGCTATGCAAAATCTTCTTGAAAGCAAATCTGTGGAAATTAGACAGGAGGCGTTACGAAATTCCATCTACCTGAGGTCAGCGACTTGATACCATTGCAACAATTAAAGATGTACATTTCTGTTTACTTACATTTTGATTGCGAAATACTAGGGAACTAAATTAATTAATTTTTGTGTGTGCATCATTTTGAAAGGTTTAGATTTCTTTCATTTTAAATGTCAGAATAGGTATTTCTTCTATCTAGTAGACCAGTAGGTTTATTTTACTTTAATTAGATTTAGGTTGTCGATTTTTGAAGAGTGGTTATCAGTTTTCCAAATTTTGATTTCAATAAGATATCGGTGAATCCGGAACGAACTCTTTCGTAATTTTATACCATTTTTTACCTGAGCGAGCTGATGGAAGCAAAACTACCGAAATGGTAAGTTTCAAAGTAATTCATCAACCACACGACGAAAAGAAAAAGATTCATCAAACCATCCTTATTTGTAGCCAAACAACAAAAGGAGAAAAAGCAAGTACAATTTTAATTACCTGGGGAGTAGGAATTTCTAATAATTGTCACGAGAGAAAAGAAATAGATGTGCAGTACCATGGTATAGGGAAAAAATTCTTTCTTTCAAACCTAAAGATCAATTAGACAAGGAAATTACTCCATCTGACAGTATTATACAGTAAACAGTTGTGTGAGAAAGATACTCCAAAGGTACGATGATAGATGGCTATTACAAAAGAAGAAAAAATAAAGGATTATACCTAGAGATCATAAATAAGGACTAGAATGCTTAGGTAGTGTCTCGACAGTTGCCAACTGTGTAATTTAGTAATGTTTAATTGAAAACTTTCAGTTAGTGTGTTAAAACTCTCTAGAGTCTATTAAGATGAAAGGAAATATATTGTGCAGGAATAGAGCACAATGTTCATTAGGGATTTCTACATTAAAAGTATCTAATATCGCATCCGAATCGTTAACTCAATGAGAAGTTATGAGCTGTTGCTTTACCGCGACCATTTGAATTTTATAAAATACAAAAATGGGATTTCGGACTAATCCACGCAGTGGCTCGGCATAGCAAATAAAACGTTTCAAAGCAGAACTCACTACGGTGGCTGAATGCTTCTATCTCGAATTATGGAAATGCATTAAAAAATACACACCGTTAATAAATATGGGAAAACGCGGTAATCGAGAATAGCTGCTCCTAGTGTTAGTGGAACAGGAAATAAATTTAAGGGGAAGAGTATTTGACAATGACTTTTACTTCTCAGTGATCGAGAGTATTCCTAAAACGTACCAGTAATTACTATCGTCTTTGCCTAACCTTTTAATTTTAAAAGTGAAATTAAAGAAAAAGCTCCAAAGCTCGAATAAAATGTTTCGCATTTATCTGCATGGTAGAAAATTAACAAACCGACGACTAATCTGACATATGTTACAGGATGACGGCTTGCGTTCATAATTAAATTTTGTACAACGGTATTAACCCGTCCTCGTCTCTCTTTAATAAAAATAATACTAATGTTATGAAAGTATAATTCGATTAGCGCACGATAATCGTTTTTAATTCTACAACGTTGCATATAACCAAGGTTTTATCTTTTAACAAAAGTTAGTTATATCCCAGGAGTTTTAAATTAATTAACATTCTTGTTATCTATCTAACGGAGTAGAAAGGAGAATTGGTTTCTTGCGAGGTGGTTTAGGGATAGAATATATCCTTTTCTAACTTAACGCCCCGCTTGTTTCGCAGGCAACTGAAATTATTCGTAACAACATTGCCAACAAATAAGTTTTGTTTACCTCATTGGATTTAAAATGGTATTTCGGGAACGATTTATTGTTTAACTTTAATCCGATTTGTTTGGTGCTCTGTGACCTTTATAGTTAATGGTTTAGAGAGTAATCGTCCAGATTGAAACAAGAAGTACGCGCAAAAAGCTCACAAACACTAGCAAATAATTCATCTATCTATATAATTCTCATATTTAATCATGGAGCTTTGTCGGAAATTAATTGTTACTTGCAAGCAGGTACGCTAATCCTTCGTGTATTCATTTCTAGACATACCTACTTATTTATCTTTGCAACATTCGTGCTTTATTAATAATATATTGTTCTACAAGTGAACATACAAACTCAAAATTTTTAACGGACTAACATTTAGACGAACTGGAGAACTCACTCTTTCTTACGCGTTTAACATACTGTTTTTCTGTATTGCTGTTTTAACAACGTCCGTCAGGACGGAGTTTTAGCAAATGGACAAACCCGCCGCATAAACGGCCAACTAGCGCAGGGTAAAACACAAAATGAGAGCTTGAGAATCTTCTATAGCGATAGTTCGTTCTGGGTAAAATGATCTTAGAAATCTTGACTTTACAATTGAAATCTCTCAGTGTGATTAACCCCCAATCAGGAATAATCGATTGAATTGATTACTGAATTTTAACACATGAATCACAAATAAAATAATATTCCGAATACAAATTCGTACATATATGGCCAAATATAAGTAAAACATAAGAAAGGCTTACCTTTATTTAAAAGAAGATGTCATCCAGAGAAGTGAGCTCAGTTCCCGGATTCCCATAAAATCTGCAAACAGAAAACTCCTTAGTCGCAGAGCTCGGAATGTAAAAAACTGAGCAATGCTTGAAGGGCCTCGCCTTATTCGTGGTAAGCTTCTATAAGATTCAGTTATTTAGCCAACCTCGTAGACAACGCTTCGGAAGGAAGTGACCGTCTACAATAACCCGTGAAAAAACTCGATCATAACTTTAAAGATGTCGCAAGATAATAAATACAAATACTGAAGGTAACAAGTTAATTAAAAGTGAGAGCATATAACCCCGAAGGGGCAAAAATAGTTATTGAACATAAGATGGACAATAAATAAATAAATAAATAAATGGAAAGGCCGTCAAACGTTGTTGTTCGTTTGTGCATAGATGGTGACTTTACTTCAAGGTTACCCACATGCATATGTAAAACGTATCCGGAATTATACACCATTGGAACTGGTCCTTAACTATAAATTAAAATATCTTTGAACGTGACCTTAAAACTAGAAATTAAAACTTGAATCCAAAATTAGAACTAAAATTTAAAAAACCCTAGAAAAAAATCAAAGGTAACCTTGTTCGTTGATAACCTTGAAATGTACATACCTCTTTAAATAGAGGGCTAATTATAGATGAACGTGCAACAATCGTCGATAAAAAATCGTATTAAATATCATCCCGAACCTAAAGAAGATATACGTCAAGCAGATTAAATGCAAATGGCGTACTTACAATGGAGAATAGTAACTGGGTCGAAGGGATGAAATTCTATTCACAAATTGATGCGGAATCCCCCAATGAACCGAATTAATCGCCAAATATTAATACGTATGGGTGGCGGCAGTTAAAATCCCATGCGTTTTGCTGTTTAATTAAAAATTAAGGGCACTCTGTCACAGCTGACGAACGAAAGAGGAAAATGTTAACCATCGATAACGACAAATCGTCATAAAGTTATGAAATGATTTCTTCTTAAAATTTTCCCGAGAAGAATGATCAACTTTTATAAAGAACCATGTCAAATTGTGCAAATCAAAGGCGGAAAGAAGGAGAAACGAATGAAAGAAATTTAAACGCAAACGATCCCTCAACGCATTTAGATTCGTGATGTTTCCAAAAATACGTTTCGTGCCCAATACAGTGTAATCAATTATAATGTATCTCTACTGGTGGTAGTATCAGCGATAATAAACTAGAATTCAGTTTTTCTATACGATATACGAATATGATTAACAGCAATTAAAAATAATCAATCCATTCCACTTTATGAAATTCAAACCTAATTATAAATTTCTCTAAAATTTGTATTAAAAACTGAACATAATTGAAAAATATGCGTGGGATATACGAATTCTGGCTAATGGATGTTGTATAAAATATGTTCGGTGGGTAGTGAACGAAACAATGCCATAAATTCAATATCAAAATGTTCTATTAATTCGAAACCATGTGTGATTTTCACATCTCTTCTAGTGACAATAGACGACGTCGATTTTTCGTTCCTGCTGTTGGGGAGGATTAACCTGTAAATTCTTTACGCCGATCTAGTTTGGATACAATGAGAGAACGCGTGTTTACCAATAAATTGGTAAATAGCGCACCGGTTCAGACGCTCAACAGGTAAATCATAACTGCATACGATTTACCGAGGCTTAAGCGAAAATCCAAATTGATACCCAATTATAACGCGGAAAGTACATACACTTCCTGAAAGGGTTATTAATTGCATTTTTATCTTTGACAGTGTTCAATCAATTTAATAAAATGCAATAAGGCATTCTCTGAAGGGACAGAATTACACTGTCTACTACTTGCACAGAAAAGAAGCTTCCAGAAAGTAATCCGGATTAGAATCGACTAGAAAATTCATTTTCCCTAAAGTGTTTTTATTAAATAGAGCATCCAATAATCTAGTTCTGAAGTACGTAATAGGATATCCAAAGAGGTTGCCTATCACAATTTTATTTTCTCTAATTCATTATATGATTTTACAAAAGAACTATTGCATTTCATAATTACAAAACACTAATTGTTTCTCATCTCAGTCATGAATGCAAATCAGTAACTCACCAAAATTAGCAAGGGTACGTCATAACATAATGTTGACCCTCTCTTTTAATCCAAAGTAACGTATATATTATTGTATATAAACTCAGTTATAGTTCGGACAGTCTGCCACAGAGCTCCCAGTATTGGAGCATGTCGCAATAAAACAATTTTCAGTAGGGGTAGGTATTTTTTGACACTCAGCTCTCATTCGGATACACGACTTTTAATCCAGATCATATTTAATAGCACTGCGTCTTGGATTCATAAGATCGACTGGCGAAGGTTTGACATCGCCCTGTATTTTCGTTTTGGAGGAACAGACAGACCGACAAAACTATCACATAATGCTCCTTTGCACCGACAACTTTAAGCGGAGCTTAGCTTAAGCGTAGCTTAAAATCCATGGCAACCATTGTCTCAATAATCGTTGCCATGGATTTTAAGGGACGCTTAAGCTAAGCTCCGCTTAAATTTGTCGGTGCAAGCAGGCATAAGGAGAATTTCTTATGAAAAACAACAGTATACCAATTTTGAAAGTTGACGTAAAATAAAATTTTGATTTTTACCACCCGCACTTTAGTAAGGGAGGAAAAATGACCCCTATTTCCCAAAGAAGAGCAAAGCTATCGCCTATATAGATTGGGAGACCTATGAGGTAAACCTAAGACTATATAAGAAGGATATTAGGAGGCGTCAGAGGGGGGCATGGAAGAGTTTTGCAGCTCTGCATACCGCATAAATAAATTCTAACAAAAGGTTCATATTACAACCCAGCTACCCTCAGCTGAGAGGATGGTTCCTACACGACGATAAAATTTCAAACAGAACGTCACAGCAAGCTTTTTAATTCTGAAATACACTTACGTTTTATGAAACTATAGACCTGTTTCCTCCTCTGTGTTGGGCGTTGTCATGGGCTTGAGTGGTCCAGCGGTCAAGGGAGCGTGTAACGCCAGGCTGGACCCGGCGAATGACGGCTCCAAGTGAAAATCCATACCTCGATCCGTACTAAAGACAACATGGTTCATTGCTAACCCACCATGATCTGATCAATCGGCTGTGTCGTCGGGCCAGATCGCAGACTGGGTGAGCGTGTTTAGGGCAGTGGCAGCAGACTGAAAAAAAAACTAAAATGATTATCCTTTCAATTATTCCTTTGAAGTTCTTTCCAAGAAATTATCATAGCACGCCATTATATAACTATTTCCCCTGTATATATTCCCACTTGTTACTTATGGTGCAAGACCGGCCGAAGTTAGAATTAAGCCTACATTTGAGCATTCATCGAGCAACAATCGAACGAGAAGAATCAAGATGTCGCCGTACAACCATCAATAATAGTGAACGTGTTTGTTAAGAAGCAGCACGTCATTTTCCCCGAACCACACTATGAATTTCGTCGAGCTGTCGTGTAACCAGCCGTAATTTCCACTGTAGCTACCACAAAAGCCTTCGTTTGTTTATTGGGCGAAAGAACAACAATCCATGTGCAGTATCGATCGCCAGACCAAGATTTAGAATCAATTTATTTTATATGTATTTTTTAATCAATAAACACGTTGATAATTCGTGTCGATATTCTTTAATCCCTTTCAATACAGGCATCGTAAGCAATTACATTTCATATACAGTCCATTCCTTATAAAATTATCGAAGCACATTTATTTTTGTACAAACACAAGTCATTGTAAAGGGGTTTGACGGTTATAAAACATATTGAAGGGAAAATTAGTCGGGATTGAAGTTGGAAATTACGATTGTACATACGTTAGAAATAAACACAAATGAGTGCAAATTTACATCGGTTTTCAGGTAGTATTTAATCATAAAGATTATAATCCTGTAAGTACACTCATCTTTTTTCGCCTTTGTGTAAAGAAAATAGTTTAGAATTCAGTTGAAATTCAATTTGAAAATGTACTTTCAATCTTGTTGCGGATGCCATCTGCACGAAATTAACGTTGATTCCATGAAAATTGGTGTCCTTTCGCATTCCAGTTTTCTCCCTAATCGAGAACGGGGAGTAACTTTCGTACAGAAATTTTCATTCTGAGAAACACATAGATCCCTGTCCGAGTACAAATTTTTGATTGCATCAACGCTTCCTAGAACTGTACGTTTTCCATGAGCTTTTCTTTTCGCAGCGTCATGAGGAAATGCGAAGTTTCAGTTTTCGCCGTGCGATGGCGTCCGCCTTCAACCCTTATCCATTTCGCAAATGCGTGTCAATACAACGCGATTTCATTTAAAACGTGCTTCGTCAATAGAATCCTATTAATATTGTACAAATTCGATAAATAACTAACAGCATCGAGATGAGTTTTCAAAACCCTCGAATAAAGTTCACACAATTTCGGAAATCGCATAAAAGCTTCGTAAGTAGGTCGTGCCGTTAATTTACTCCGGAGCATATTTAATTACTTTTACAGCTTTCCTTCAATGCATTTTTTAGTCATTGGAATAATTAAACGCCCTTATTAAAAAAGTTGTGTTCCGTTAACCGCTCGTTAATTGCTTAGCTTCTTCTACTACTTTGTAAACGTGCAATCAAAAGTTTGCGAAATTACAATTTCTTTTAAAACAAGCAGGATTGGTGAACATAAAATGAATTAGATTTAACACCCCCCGAAACAACGTGAGGACTCGTTTTTGTTTTTATGAAAACGAATGCCTTAAAGCAAACAAGGTGGTAAACACAACTTTGACTTCCAAATGAAATTTGTTGGAAAATTGAATGTTGGTGCCAGAAGCTTTTTTTTTCTTATTTCAAAGAGAGTGTATATTCGCAGACCTGAAATGTATTTCTTTTGTTTGTCAGTCGCCGTATGGTGGAGTAATACAGGTGTATTGCTTACGGTGTTACTTCAAACAAAGTTATTACGCTAAATTGCAAATTTCACCCTTACGGTTCAGATAGTAACTTTAAATTGGGCTCATTGTTCCTAATTGTAATCTAATTAGATTACCAGTCCCAGATTTGAAGCTTATAATCACTTAAATTAACCATTTTCTCTCTCATTAAGTCTTTTCCTTCAAATATTTAAATTTTTTCTGTCACAATTATGTAAATGCACTGCCTCATTTAACATTTTTAATTTTGGTTCTTGCTTCCTGCGCATTTCTTATGTTAATTTTTAGTTAAGTTGCGTAGTTATTGTAACACACTTTCATTAATTGCAGAATGGTCACCTTGTGTTCAATTTATAATTTAAGAAAGGAGGACAAGGAAGTCTGTCGGCCGGTAAAGTGGCAGGCGGCAGGAAAAGTAGTCTGGTTTGCCTCTGTCATGGAAACTAAACTTGCTTGAGATAAAGTAGACATGAAAATGAAGCTGGAGTGTGAGTTAGAACGCGTGGAATTTTAATCTCTGTCATCCACATGTATTGATCTCTTGCGATTAGATTCATAACTTGGGGACTCTGAAGTGATTTTTAGTTGGAATTTCACTTAGAGTGTACCTTTCTGGTTCGGCTAATATTTATGTACCTACTGCAATTTCGATCGATAATTAAATTGTTGCTTCACTTACGATTAGCCCTCTTATTTAAGAAGTATGTAAATCTTAGGTTATCAAGGAGAGAAATTACCTTTGGTTTCTTTTAGGGTTTTAATTTATGGTATCAGTTTAAGGACACTATTCAAATTCAATTTTAAATACCGGATACGTTTTATTATGCCTACAAATCTTACGTGTGTGGTAACCTTAGAGCCGTGGTGATAACGGACAGACATTTTTCTGTGAAATGGGTCAACGGGTCATGGAGATTTAATAACGATATTCGATCCTCAACAAAGGAACAACTCTTTAACGTCTTAGTTGATAACTATTTTGCGCGTTCTGGGTTACAAGCGATTACGTCAAAATCCAAGAACACATGAAAGGTAAACTCGCATTAAAAATTTTACTGTAGGAACCGTAACCATTAATTATTAGCAACGCATATTCAGATTCAATCGACGCATTGAGCGCTTCTGATTTAGAAAATTGTCTTGTTCTAAAATAAATAAGGACTAATAGCAGAATCGATTTCAAAAACACTGTCACGAGTGATTATTAAGCTCTGTATAATATAAATAATCATTTTACTCTTCTGTCAACCCTTGACATCATAATATCTCCAAAGTTATATTTTTTTAGTGTTAATCAGCGAACACAACTATGAAGCTGCTACGAATCCTAGCATCTGATAGATGGGGACATTAATCAGACAGTTTTTTCGAGTTAAAAGTCAAAAGTCATCAGAAGTGGCGGAACACGTGATCAATGCAGGGAAGTGCGTACAGTCAACTGTGTCGTACCAATTTAAATTGTTATTAAATGAAAATAATAGAACAAGAACAAATTACATATAAGAACAGGGTTTTAAAACATAGTAAATTTTGTCAAAATAATTAAATTCGAATACCTTAACTTTTATCGTAAATATGTATTCAACAGTTTCCGTTTTTAACTTGTTTAACCACAGAATCCTGCTTCGACTTGAGCTACCCGAACCAGCACTTTGAGCCTTCAATTCCCCCCCCCCCCCCTTTTCCAGCTGTAGTGGAAAATTGGGAGTTATACGTTACTTAATTTCTTCTTAACCAATTAACACCTACAAAAATGTTTCTTATTACTGAAAACGGCAATCTTTAATCATTCACTCGTTTACTTAGTTCCTGCTCCACGAATTACATGAGAGCGAGGGTAATGATTTACACCCCCAGGTACAATTAAATTTGCAACGTTGCGTTCCCACAACACAGAATGACTTATCCTGCGGTTTTAGCCCTCAAAACCAATTACCACCGAAATTCTAGGAGCCAGACTTCCTAAAGCAGTTAAAAGTTCAACACGCTGTAGAATTCAAATGCCGTAGAAAAAACGATCGCTAAACTTTAGTTGAAAACTCCGAACTTCCTTACAAATCTAAATTTACTCAAATGTTGCAATTAGCAATCAGGTCTGGTATATTTTGTTTCCGTACACGTAATACACATATCCAAAATTTGAACAAAATCAGTTTCAGAAAATTGCCATCGTATGTACGTACATACACATACAGACAGACAAAAATCATTCATTAAATTTGCTTAATAGTATATTAAGCATGGAGAACGGTAAGGGATTTTTACCGTTCGAAGACAATTGTTGTTGTTATTGTCTGAGAACGGTAACCCTTAACGTTCGACGTGCTTATAAAATTTTTTGCGCGATCGAAATTAAAATTATGCAACCAATATAAATATGCACTAAGAAATTAACGAGCAGAATAAATCGAAATGATCGAAGTGGTATGGTGTACGTCACTAGGTAACCAGTTTATTTGTCAAAATTGAAATTGATAATTTCATAAAATTGTGCATGTGTCTGATGTAGTTTGCTAGCTTTGCACTTCCTTTATGACTTTATGATCGTCTTGCTATAGGAAACAACAGCACAAATTGTACGTTTAATGTACCTAACAATAATTAAAGATTAAATGTAATGTAAGACTGTTGATTTTTAAAAAGGCGTCGGTAAGTATTTTTGCTGTTCTGTTTTTAGATCGGTAAGTAATTTTGGCGTCGTCGTAATCATAGCAACTGGTAAATTCTACGTACTGTCATGGAAACACCCATGGTAAATAGTCAGAAATGACCGATCGCGCAAAAAATGATCTAAAACAGATTTGATGAAATTTTGACATGTCCAAAAAACGGTGATCTCAAGATAGAAACTTAGTAATTTGTATTGTTTCGTTACAAAGTAAAGGATTATTTGATAAGAGAAAGGGTTCATTACTTCTGACTATTTATTCTGCTGTAACCGTGCTTTAAGGAACTGTTTAGTCTAGTTTAGTGTATTTGAATCTTCCTTTTTAACCGAGTATTACCCAGCAAGAGTATTTTCATTAGCTTTTCAAATATATGTAAACGTAAATTTTATATTCACCCTCAACCGCTTGCTGTTCATCAGAGAGCGCGTTTTCGTCATTAAGGTTGTTGAGTTTCTCAAGCGCTAATCAGAATAATACACCACAGATAAACATCCCTTTCCCTATATCCAGGGTGTACTCTTAGATAATAAATTACGCAGATATTTGCATACATGAGTGCGTTACAGTTTATCGAGGCCCCCCTAATAGCGCTCATTGTACATAGAGATACGCTTAGATATTCTACTAACACATATAATAAACCGATTTAAACCAATGTGAAAAACATTTCTAACTAGAAATGCGCAAACCTTGAACAAATCTTCTATTTAAATCCAATCAAGTTAAATGTTCTCTCGAAGTCAAATGTTAAATTAATCCCAATATCCGTCCCTATTTCAATGCAGCCCAGTTTAACGTAGTCGCTAAAGATGAAACTGTTGAAGGCGAAATATACACAGAATCCGACCATTTTATTAGCCCAGGACGATTTATTTTCAACGTATAAACAGAATTGAACCGGGGAAGGGCCAAATGGAATACAAATAGGAAATCCTACATTGCATCTTTCTGAAAGAAGCTGGTTAAAGTATTAGTCCGACGATTGTTTGGCTTACCTGACACTGAGGCCCAAGGTGCTCGTGCCGATAGCGAGAGAATTTGGTAACTCAAAAATCCTAGCAAAACAAAGGCGAACTTCATCTTTTACGTAATGCGATCTGCTTCTTTTTGGCCTAGTTTTATTTCCATTTTACTTGCGAAAAATCGTGTGTCATAAAAAACTTCAAGTGGCGATTAAGTCCAAGGTTAAAATGTATGAGACGATTTGATGTGTCCTACACGTTATACACAGGGTGGCCCACGAAAATGGAAGAGATAGAGAGAAAAAACTACAAATTAAAGTCCTGGAAACCGATAAATCTACGCAGTTTCAGTATGCACTTTTGAGGTCAATAGAAGATAGGAATTTCGCATCTCGCAGTCTGTCTACAGAATTTTGGATTTTCTCAATATTGCGCAAGGAAAATTCATTAGGAAAATCCCACTGTCAATATCGTCAATTCAAGCACGAAATTCTGCTTCATTCTACCAACATTGGACACTGAGGACAGAGCTGTGTATCTACCACAATTTGTTTTACTCCAAAGAATTTGTTCATGTTATCTGATTTACATTTTGAAATGGTTAGAGTGCGTTGCTGTTGAACAGAAATTTAGTTACTTGTGTATCATTAAGTAGTTGTGTTGAACTTAAAATCACATTTATGCTTTCATAAAATTAAAAAATAAAAATAAAAAATAAATTAATAAAATTCATATATGGGATACTTGTAATTGGAAACATTCCTTTGGGGATCTGATAGTATAAGATATAAGGAGCAAATTTAACATGTACAATACAAAACCTAATAGGTTCCGAGGTATTTCAATTTTTCGTTTTTCTTAAAAATGTAATTGTAATTTTCAAGAAATATAGTTTCATTTTTTGGAACTTTTTTGCTGGAGTACATATCCAACCATATGGTCTTTCGTTTTGAATAAAATAAGTACAAAAGCATTTCGATCGTGTGAAAATTTCAAAGAAAAACTTAATTTGCGAAAACTCTTGAAGATTATTTTCAAATAAACATCAATGCAGTTTAGGTACAAATAATTTAAAAAACTTGCTTATTGTAACAGCTATCTAGCAAGGTGCAAATCTTACAACAAACATTTAAAGAAAAAATGGCAATAAAAGAATAAGAACGTTAACATCTAATTTCTACAAGTCTTGTTTAAATGGGAACCTCTATTGCGTATACACGCACGACATATCTCAAAACTTAGTGAGTTTTATATAACCCATACTGTGGTTAAATCTGCTCCTTACCTCTTACTCTATCACCTCTCCAAAGGAATGTCTCCAGAACCTTGTATATTGTTACCAGTAACCTCTTATAATCACCGATTGTACGAGCAATCCGTGGTCAAGTGAAAATTTTGCTTTTGGTTAGTTTAACGTAAGTTGAATTATTAATTGCCGAGTGTAGGACGTTAAAATTGCTTTCGCAATATTTTATGTGCCGCGCTGTTCACTATCCGTCTTATTTTTTGTTTGTGTTGTTGTCTGCTACAGATTGGCAGAAAGCACCCTTATTGAGCTCGAAAAGGCCTCTGCGATCTGTAGTTCAAAAGGAATTTTTTTTTATTTTCGACGACTCCTTGATTACATACTGGTTTTCGATACAATCGAATTGGTACTACCTTTGTTTGCTATTCATTTAACGATTATAGCTCCGTTGTTTTCTGCGGAAACCTGTTGGCATTAACACTTAACGGCGAATTATTTTTTAAATAATTGTTAAACTTTTTTCGTTAAAAATGTACTATGATTTTTGAGGCACTTTAGAAGACTTTTTGTGCTTTACAGGTAAGGTTTTTTTTCCGGGTCGATCTGCGACAATTTTTTTTGAGGGTCTCAAAAAAAGGCAGTGTACAACCTTCATTTTTTACCAAAAATCGACTGCACCAAAATTTCTCGGGAAAACACTTTTTCTTATTAATTTTGGTGCATAGAATCCAAAACAATTCGTACTTTTTCGATCAGACTTCTCAATCAAAAGTTATGGACTAGAAACCAATTTCGAAAGAAAATTCAAAGGGCTGTAACTTTTGAACTAGAAGCCCAATCTTGGAACTGTTTGAAATTATGGATTCTACAGGCCACATTCTATAAGAAAATTTTTTTTCCGGGTCGATCTGAGACAATTTTTTTTGCTGGCCTCAAAAGAAGGCAGTGTATAACCTTCCTTTTTTACCCAAAATCGACTACACCAAAATTTCTCGGGAAAACACTTTTTCTTATTCATTTTGGTGCGCAGAATCCAAAACAATTCGTACTTTTTCGATCAGACTTCTCAATCAAAAGTTATAGACTAGAAAAGAAACCAATTTCGAAAGAAAATTCAAAGGGCTGTAACTTTTGAACTAGTAGCCCAATCTTGGAACTGTTTGAAATTCTGGATTCCACAGGCCATTTTCTATAAGAAAAATTTTCCGGGTCGATCTGAGCCAATTTTTTTTGAGGGTCTCAAAAAAATGCAGTGTACAACTTTCATTTTTTACCAAAAATCGACTGCACCAAAATTTCTCTGACCACATGATCACCTTTTCCCTTTTGCTGCTTTTGTTGGTAATTTTGTTACTTTTGCCCAAAGTTAACGCAACAAAAACTTATTGCGCACATTTTTTACTTGCCATTTTAAGTAAATATGGGAATCCTTTCCCATTTTTTATTCTTCGTGGTTTGAAAAACCAATATTCGGTTCTAGGTGAAACTAAAGACTGACGACATAACAAGCAAATGGTTCTTTTGTACCGAAAATTTAGAAATCTTGAAAATGAGTAAACACTAACGTTTCATTTGACATGAAAAACATAAAAGCAAAGTAATAAGCAAAGAAGAACAAGCTCGTTATGAAATTCGCGTTTGTTTTATTTTATTTGCCAGTCACGAGACGGACACGTAATGTTGTTCTCAAACGCTTTACTTCGTTTTACAACCGTAACCACAGATGCATGGGTTTTAACGAGGCAAAAAATTTAGTACAGTGTACAGGTCGTAATGCAACAAAACAAACGGCCCAGAAACAATTAAACTAGCACAGCAAGACAAAATCGCCTAAAACAGCTTCTAGGTTCGTTAATAAACGTTTGATTAATTTACTTTCTCCCCCGTGGTTAATTAGAAATGTTTTCCTCCGCTGCATCTATTCTCCAACCTTATCTTTTCATGTGCGCATGCGGTTCTAATTACTTTCTCAGCCTAAAAATATGTTGCCGTAGCTAATAACGCGTAAGAAACTTAGTAATGATGGTGCGAAACGTGGTTTTCGGTAATAAAACCGAACTCATGAATCAATAGTTTGACAGATAACACCATTTTCCCATCAAGATTTTAATTCACAATGCGCTAACCGGAGACCGGGTTCTTTTGGTCGTGACAATTCCATCGGATGACAGACGTTTGGTCGTGTTTACAATAAAATGCAGTTGAATAAAATTTTAGGGAAACGTCTCGTAGTAATTCGATGGCTTAACTCTTCCCGACGCCGCCGTTATAAATTATCCAACTCACGTTTGGGGAACGTGCTCATAAAACAAGAAAAGAGCAAACCCAAATAATCGTCCTTTTAATTAAATATCTTTAAAAGATCTTTATTGCTTGTCAACTGGATTGTCCAAATTATTTAGCAAATTGTGCAAATTCGGCGACGTTTTTAAATAAATGGATTGAAAAAGTATACAGAAGGGGAAAAGATAGTATGACCTATGAAAGGTAGTGAAATTTGGGCTCAAAAGCGGGCTGGAATTTGATAAATGTACCAAATACCGCTCGCGCGTACTCCGGTGATCTGCTTAAAAATATGAGATGGAATCTCACACTACCACTTAGCAGATTCATTTGTAAGCATGTGACGGCTACTTTTGCGTTAGAGTTGACACCGGCTGAAAGCACGCCAACTTTATTTCACGTCTGGCTACGAAATTATTTCAGAAGCTTCATATTATTAAGAGCTGCCACTTGCAGTTATCTTCTACTTTATATTTCCATTTTCAGTCGAAGGATTTCATAAACACACAATTTAAATTGTGACTTTCCGACTTCTTTTGCATGAATGATGTCGAGCCTTAAGGGGAGACAGTCGCAAACAGAACATCATGCCATTTACGTCCACAGAAGTATATTAATACATACTTGGCCCAACCGAAACTTCAAAATAAAATTCTCTTTCCCTATATTTTTAAAGTGAAAATGCCTCTAAATCGCGCCCCATCTGTGCCCCTCCCGAAACGGAGATCGTTACTCCGAGATGCTTCCATGAATAAAAAATACATGTGTTTTAATGCCGTATTTACTACTGGCTGGAAAACAAGTAGACACTGCACACTTTCCAAAACTGTCAGCAATTTTAATAATTACAGTAGAAGAGAGACACTTTATCCCCCCCCGGTGGGACACCTTTTACCCCCCCGGTTTAGTCACGGTTCGTGGGCTGGGTATTTTTCCGTGGCCTTGTTTTTGTTTGTGTTTGTTTTGGATGCCTGAGGCTATGTGCGTAATGGTGAAAGCCTAATTGATTTGGTTTTTGAATGCCCGAGGATGTGAATGTAGTTTTTTGAATGTCCTAAATGACGTGTTTGTGTAATAGGAAAACTTGCGACGTGACTAACGAGGGGCTTAGTTTGTATAGGTATTTTTTGGATACCTGCGGCATGCGTGTAATAGGAAAAGTCTGTGTAATTATGAAAGGAAGGCCTAATTGTTGTGTTTTTGAAAGTATGATGATGACTTTGTCACGATTAATGGTTGTTTTTTGTTTGTATTTCTCTTTAGATGCTTGAGGCTATGTGCGTAATGGTAAAAGGCTAATTGATTTGGGTTTTGTATGACTGAGGTTGTGAAAGTAGTTTTTTGAATGTCCTAAATGACGTGTTTGTGTAATAGGAAAACTTGCGACGTAACTAACGAGGGGTTTTGTTTGTATTGGTATTTTTTTTTGATACCTGCGGCATGCGTGTAATAGGAAAACTTTGTGTAATTATGAAAGGAAGACCTAATTTGTGTTGTTATTTGTATGTGACTGTTACATAAAGCGAATGTGTAATTCCAATGATAATAGATGCATTGATAAAAAAAATTCAGTATTGTTAGATGTGTGCAATTTGTAAAATGTAAATTAAGATTGAACTATAGTATGTATCGCTCGGAATTGTTTGAACTTTTTTTTTTTAATGAAAAATTACAATTAAACACGTTATCTGAGTGTAAGTGAGACAGAGATAAAAAAGAAATATTCCAAACGTAAGATACTAACATTACAAGTTACGCATTTCAAATTGACCAAAAGAGGAGTTGTTGTTGAAGCTCCTTATTATTTTTCGAAAAAAAAAATGCACAAACATTCACAGGCGATATATAAGTACTAGTAATAGATAACCTGATGGAAATTTTAAGGTGATTCTGCTTTTGTACGTGAAAATCCAAAAATGAAAAGGAAAAAGGTTGTTGCAATGAATTTAATTTTTTCGACATGCGTTGCAAATAGAATCACGAAAAATTGTAAAGTGCTTTCAAAAATAGAATGAGAGTGAGATGTAATTTTGCAAAATCTAAGATGTCTTTAAGAAAAAATAACAAATCAAGTGAGTATTTCAAATTAACTAAATGGAAGGTGCAGGTATAGCAAAGCAAAGCAACCAAAAAAAAAAAACAAGCGTTTAAGAATAAATACTTACTTACCATATTCCATTTAAGATATACACACACACACAGGGTGTTGCACTGAGGTCACTACTAAGAAGCTGTATAAATCTAATGGCAATAATACGAATACGTTCGATGTGAATTTCTCAACTATTGTCGCTATACTAAGCGAAATTAGAAAGGAATTGAAAAAAATGCAATTAAGAAGGTATTTGCCTTGGTGCATTGGAAAAACAAATTAAGCTGTACATACTATTAGAAATTCTACTTTTAGTCAGCGTCATAATGCTAGTGAAGAAGTCTTGTTTTCTGTAATCAAGCGTGTGATTCAGGAAATTCTTTGAAGCTAAAAGTTATAATATAAATTTACGGGCTATGAGATTGTGAGATTAATTTGGTTAGTTTTGATTATGAGTTGAGATTAAGGATTTAGGAATTTTTAACATAATGCTAAGGCAAAAATACGAAAGAAAAAACGGCTGTCCCTGGTTTAATAATGTGCGAGAACGCCATCAGCCACTACACTCTTGCTTTATTTTGTTATTACTTAGTATAAGCAAAAAAAAAAGTTTGGTGGAACTTTTAATCAGTTTTTCCGTGTCGATGGTGTTATAGGAAGTCAAACGGTTTAGTAACTATAGTTTGGTACAATAAGTACACGTTAAAACACGCCACAAAATTAGAATTTTTTTTCCCTACTAATAGATTGTCGTCGAGGCAAAATTCCATAGGTATCCCAAATGTCAACTGTTTATCAGAAAAAAGATTTTATTGATTATTGAAGTGCAATCTTACAAAATCTGACATTAATCAGTAAAGAACACGAACATGAAGCATCTCGGTCTCATCATTATATCATTATTATGTTCTTACAGTGTTAATAAATGGTTTCAAGATTCTGGTACTAATTAGTCTTGATAATATTCAATAAAATTTTTAAATGAAAGGTAAAAAAGCATGACTCGATTTTATTGTTTTATACTGACTATTTAAACACATAAGTACCTACAAAATTTAAAAACGTTAAAGGAAGTTTAGTTCTTTTTAACAGCCCACATATTGTGTATTTTGCACTTATAGTTTAAGGCTATTTCTTGTTTGCGACATATAACAGAAAACAGCATCTTCTATAATTGAAGCGTTTTCATTAATATTTAACGAGTGCAAATAAATTATTTAAATTTTCGTGCAATCACTGATCGACATTGAAATGCTGCTCTAACATTTTCAACTTATGACAAATTGTTGTTACAAAAGTCAATTTTTGAGATAGAAACAGAACAAAGGATAAACGGTTATACATTTTACATAAAGGCTATCTTACGTTAACAAATGTCAAATATCGATGATAATCAACACATATAAATTTTACTTATTCAAAATTGCCCAAAAACCAGCTTAATGTTATTGTTGTTGTTCGTCACCGTGGCGATGCTGTAGAATTTCGGTTATAGCGAAAAATTGAAAGAGTTATATAGGACTATACCTACATAGGACACTTTTATATGAGCGGTTATTAACGAAGGAAGAAAAGAAACTAAGTTCTTTATACAAAAGGAAGAACCTCTAATGATTTAATTTATAATTATCTAAGTGCAATGCTGCAAAATAAGTCGAGTGTCTTGTTGTGCCATTGAATCTAACACTTTTCAATTTACAAAGTCTTTATATCTTAGGTAGCAGTATAATTTCAATTTCGTATATCAGTACCGATCGACTTAGAAAACGAATTAGTAATATAATTAATGAAACTTAGAGAGAAGAGAATCATTTTTGAGATATCTGAAAAATAATGCAAGGCACTTTGCTTCTGTTAAGCCTAGTTTTCATAGATACGATTTTCATATTTTCCCCTACGAATTTGTACTTGTACTAAATTTCGTATACCCAGATGGAAAGATTTTTAATTAATTATAAATTGGATGATGCCCTCTTCGGTATCAATTTTTAGAACTTGTAATAGACTAATGATTGAATAAGTTGATTGAAAGAAAAGTTCAACACAATACACAGCCGTAAAACCTCTGATAAAATACAAAGGTTTTGATTGGAAATTATATGATTTTTGATTTTTCAGAAAAGGCGAATTGTTCAAATTGAATAAAATGAGAAACGGCTAACAAAGATTCAAAAGATGAATTTTGCGTATTACTGTTTCCAAAAAATAATAAGTACTTAAACTGAAAACTTCGCACCCCGAAATAGCTAACGATACGAACTCGTTCATTTATTTTATAACATTTTAAAAACAAAAATACGAAAGCAAAACAAAATTATTTAGGGTTTGCTCTGCCTTAAATAACAATCTTCGAGTTTAATTTTATAGATTCATAAAAAAAAAGATTAGGAAGGTAGGTCTTCGAAATACGTTTCAGAACTTGTAACGTATAAGTGCCGTTCTTAAGACTACTCATGAAAAAATGTCTTTAACAAGGTGTGTACTCATAATGCCTCGGGATACAGAAACAGTCCGAGCATGTACGCTCAAGTTGAAAATTTAAAAATGCCCCTGATAAATAAATCTAAAAAAAATGCCTCCGGGCGATTTAAACACACAAAACTTAAAAGCTTTAAAACTTTTGATGGAATTTAAAGACAACAACTAATGCTACCTAATTTTTATATAAATTAGAACATGATCCGCGCAAAAAATAAAACAATTGGAAGAACTGACCAAATAGAAACAATTTTCAGTTCATTTGATAGCATGTACAATCACAAATATTAGATAATAGTAAGGCGCAATTCAATGAATGTAATGGTTTTGAAAACTGATACTTCGAAATCATTGCGTATGTTGAGAATTTATTAACTCATAAAGATCATCATCATGTAAGTGATGTCCAAGCTCATATAGATTCCAATTTAAAAAAATTACATTATCAACAATTTTATTTTGAGGAAAAACATGAAGATTTATACATATACATTTTTTTTGCGATATTGCACTTTCGATAACTTAATTAATAAAAAAACAATTACAAAGGAATAGTCAATATTTAACATTCTGCTTACAAGTTGAAAGTAAAAAAAAGTGGTTGCTGTGATTCAAGTTTGTTACGGTAATTATGCACCTAATTACTTGCTGTTATTGAATTTGTAGGTAGTAGGGTAGTGTCAATATACAGAAAATCGCATACTTGTCTGTCTATGTAAATTGGTTTTTATGATTATAGGTATACGGTTATAATGGAAGACCTAGTACGCCTATTGAATTTATCTGTAAGTGTAAAAAATTTGGAAAAATTAAACGAAAAATACGATTTAAATATTGAAGAGTTGTTGTCAATGTGTTATAGTGCCATAAATCAATTGAGTGTGTCCTTTTTGGAAAACTTTGTCTTCAAAAGTCAATCTTTTTGGTGTAGCATAGATACAATGCTAGAACGTGCCGTCGTTCCCGTACCAAATGACACGTTGTACAATTTGTGTGCTAAAAAAATGCTGGGGAGACCTTCCGAATGGATTAATTTACCAATCGATATCCAAACGGAATTGTCCTGGAAAAAGAAGAAGCTAGATGATATCGGTAGAGACCTACTACATCTTGAAAAAGAAACGGACACAGAGTTAGACGAGTGAGAGACATAAATAGTTATTTAATTTCCAGTCAAGAACTTATAGATATTCTAATAGGCAGTTTAAATAAAGTTAAGGATGATACAGATATTGAGTTGTTTAATAATAGTTATTAGTTATTTTGTAGATGTTAGTTTTAATTACTTAAACTTATACGAAAGGATTTGTATAAATATTGTTAGTATGTCTGATTGTTGTTATAGACAGTATTATAGTAGATATAGGGACTTAATTTACAATTGGTCATGTATATTATAATAAACAGATTTAACGAGGGGTATAAACAATTTTTTTCTTGTTCAAGTTTAATTTTATGTCGATAAAAAAAAAGGCTAATTAAAATCTCTCTGTCTTTACATTTGAATTTTCTGATTGTCTCGATTTACAAAACATCCAAAAACTCGTAACAAAAATTTGCAAGTTCTGAGGAAATGGTACAGGATCATTACCCACTACTTGGCTACAAGAAAAAAAACTAAGAAAATTGAACAAGTTAATTAAATAAAATTAAACTCGATTTTTTTTACAAGCTCTATCTTGAAACATATATCACACACGTGCTATCTTCCGTAAATACATATTATAAAAGTTCCATATCAGAAATCAGCAATCGCTTTTAAAATTGGATAATAATTTGAACTTGGCGAAAATTAACATTTTGTACCTCATCACCTCATCTTTATATAATTCAAACTACTCTACTTTTCTGAAAAAAGACCATCACATAACTTCTAATCAAAACTTTTGTGTTTTAATTTTATTTCATCAACACGTTCAATTTCTTTGAATATTCGCAAAAAGTTGAAAAAAAATTACAACTGCAAAACGATTTTCGCGCGTATCGTACAAAACTTTGGTAAGTAGATAAACTTAACACCCAGTTTTT
>NW_022170511.1:37998541-37998887 GCF_008802855.1 Photinus pyralis
TTATACTTTGAACTATGTCCTTTATTAAGAAGGCTGGTAAATCATCTATTCCTGGGGATTTGTTAGTGGGCATACTGCAAATTATCTTAATTAATTCTTCCTCATACAGATCCTACTGGCTATTGTTGTTCATGGAAAGTATAATGTCATTAATACTGTTTATGAAGTAGTCCTTGAATAACTCACAGGAGACTTGAGGATCATGCACAATTTTACCATTGTGCTTAATTTTAATGCTTTGGTCCCTATGTTTTCCTTTATATTCCCTGCTAATTTTTTTCCATGCCGCTGTGGAGATGTTATTTGAGTTAGATAGCTGCATGTCGTAGAATCTTCTTTTTTCACT